>NC_136793.1:6246038-6483538 GCF_951216825.1 Electrona antarctica
GCCCGTGAGTGTGCACTGATGACTCTATAAGCACTTGAATTTCCTCTCAGCAGAGAAACATGCCCTTTTCCCTTGAAAAGTGTGTTGTGGGTATACTAGCCTCGCTGTGTTTGTCTGTCCAACCTCAGTACGCTCTGCGGTGTCCCCGGAAAAATTGGTTTAACCACTTTCACGCGATGTGACACATTGTCATTGTCAACGTGTAGTTCTGCTATTTCCCAAGTTTTACTTCTGTAACTTAAACATCCCCTTTTTAACAACGCAAATCTTGCGGAAACAATCGTTGTTGTTTTTTCAGATGGGGGTCGATCTGTGGCCAAATACATCATTTGGGGGTCCTCGGTTTGAGAAGGTTTGAGAACCACTGATTTTAACCCATTTAAGCCTGAAAAAATGTAAATCATGACAGTTTTCTGAAAAACCTGTGTTTCTATGTCAGTGGTGCTAAATCTTTTTCATGTATTTGGCCGCCGACCCCTATCTGAAAATATGTAGTTCCAGGGACCCCCCCAGAAGCAAAGATTTGAGTTAAAAACGAAAGAATATATATTCAAAGATTTGCGCCACATTTTCACGATTCATAGCGCGCCACTCGGTGGCGCGCTATGAGCTTGTAGATCTGGTATTTTTCAATAGCTAAATTATAACAATGTTTAAAACACCAGAAGGGGTTCCCGCCCAAAAGGGTGGTGCAAATGGGGAGGAGTGAGGAAGTAAAGGTGTCCGTTTGTTCATTCAGATGGAGAGGGTCCCGAGCACCATGGGGTGTGTTCATGGGGTGTGTTCATGGGGTGTGTTCATGGGGTGTGTTCTTCATTCAGATGGAGAGGGTCCCGAGCACCATGGGGTGTGTTCATCATGGGGTGTGTTCATCATGGGGTGTGTTCATTATGGGGTGTGTTCATCATGGGGTGTGTTCATTATGGGGTGTGTTCATTTCTTCATTCAGATGGAGAGGGTCCCGAGCACCATGGGGTGTGTTCATCCTGGCTCAACAGGATACGGAAGGACGAGATGGTGCCATGTTTCGTCAGAGGGTAAAACTTACATTTTGTTTCATAACAATATTATTTTGACCGCAAGTGCTTTATTTAGTGGTTTTGTCATAATGCGATTAATTTCAAACCCATAGTGCACTGTCAGGCCTAAACCCATTTAGGCCTGACGTCGAAATAAAAAAAAGCGTTAGCTCTGAAAGAATATATATTCAAATATTTGTGCCGCATTTTTACGACTTTACGACTTTTCCAAAATAGCAGACCTACAAGTTCGTAGCAGACGTACAACCTCGAAGTGACACACTGCTTTTTTAATTATTATTATTTTTTTTTTTTAACATTTTAGAAAAATCTTGAAAGCGTGAGAATTGCTGATTTAGAAGGAATTTGTAGTATCGTTAATGGGTTCAAAAAAACATTCATTCATTTCAGCCTCATCAATATTTGTGACAAAATTTGACTGAGGGACTGCCATTGGATTTTTTTGAATTTTCGTTTTTTTCATGTCATATGAAAGCAGGGAATCATAGCTTCAAATTGACATGTTGGTTGTTCAGTTTGGCCCACCAGTTTTGGAGATATGGCTTATAGAGTAATGTCTTGGAGAAAACAGCGAGTTGAGAAAACAGGCTTGAAAGGTTTACTTCTGTGGTCTCTAACATTACACCTAGCTACATGTTTAAGCATTTATTTCATATTTACATGTCGATTTCAGCTCTGACACTTATTTCAGACATGCTCTAGTATGTGAAGAGTCTGCCTGTACTATTTTGAGAAAAAACAGGAGAAAAAAAAGGTTTTTCTCCTCTGGTGAAAAGCTGGAATTTGCGCGATGGCAGTCTCTCAGTCCAATCTGGTCACATTTGAAGGTTCATGTGGTTAAAGTCAGTTCTGTTGATTCTAGGGCTGCATCGTTCCAACTTCATGTGGTTAAAGTCAGTTGTGTTGATTCTAGGGCTGCATCGTTCCAACTTCATGTGGTTAAAGTCAGTTCTGTTGATTCTAGGGCTGCATCGTTCCAACTTCATGTGGTTAAAGTCAGTTGTGTTGATTCTAGGGCTGCATCGTTCCAACTTCATGTGGTTAAAGTCAGTTCTGTTGATTCTAGGGCTGCATCGTTCCAACTTCATGTGGTTAAAGTCAGTTGTGTTGATTCTAGGGCTGCATCGTTCCAACTTCATGTGGTTAAAGTCAGTTCTGTTGATTCTAGGGCTGCATCGTTCCAACTTCATGTGGTTAAAGTCAGTTGTGTTGATTCTAGGGCTGCATCGTTCCAACTTCATGTGGTTAAAGTCAGTTCTGTTGATTCTAGGGCTGCATCGTTCCAACTTCATGTGGTTAAAGTCAGTTCTGTTGATTCTAGGGCTGCATCGTTCCAACTTCATGTGGTTAAAGTCAGTTCTGTTGATTCTAGGGCTGCATCGTTCCAACTTCATGTGCTTAAAGTCAGTTGTGTTGATTCTAGGGCTTCATCGTTCCAACTTCATGTGGTTAAAGTCAGTTCTGTTGATTCTAGGGCTGCATCGTTCCAACTTCATGTGGTTAAAGTCAGTTCTGTTGATTCTAGGGCTGCATCGTTCCAACTTCATGTGGTTAAAGTCAGTTCTGTTGATTCTAGGGCTTCATCGTTCCAACTTCATGTGGTTAAAGTCAGTTCTGTTGATTCTAGGGCTTCATCGTTCCAACTTCATGTGGTTAAAGTCAGTTCTGTTGATTCTAGGGCTTCATCGTTCCAACTTCATGTGGTTAAAGTCAGTTCTGTTGATTCTAGGGCTTCATCGTTCCAACTTCATGTGGTTAAAGTCAGTTCTGTTGATTCTAGGGCTGCATCGTTCCAACTTCATGTGGTTAAAGTCAGTTCTGTTGATTCTAGGGCTTCATCGTTCCAACTTCATGTGGTTAAAGTCAGTTCTGTTGATTCTAGGGCTGCATCGTTCCAACTTCATGTGGTTAAAGTCAGTTCTGTTGATTCTAGGGCTGCATCGTTCCAACTTCATGTGGTTAAAGTCAGTTCTGTTGATTCTAGGGCTGCATCGTTCCAACTTCATGTGGTTAAAGTCAGTTCTGTTGATTCTAGGGCTGCATCGTTCCAACTTCATGTGGTTAAAGTCAGTTCTGTTGATTCTAGGGCTGCATCGTTCCAACTTCATGTGGTTAAAGTCAGTTCTGTTGATTCTAGGGCTTCATCGTTCCAACTTCATGTGGTTAAAGTCAGTTCTGTTGATTCTAGGGCTGCATCGTTCCAACTTCATGTGCTTAAAGTCAGTTCTGTTGATTCTAGGGCTTCATCGTTCCAACTTCATGTGGTTAAAGTCAGTTCTGTTGATTCTAGGGCTTCATCGTTCCAACTTCATGTGGTTAAAGTCAGTTCTGTTGATTCTAGGGCTGCATCGTTCCAACTTCATGTGGTTAAAGTCAGTTCTGTTGATTCTAGGGCTGCATCGTTCCAACTTCATGTGGTTAAAGTCAGTTCTGTTGATTCTAGGGCTGCATCGTTCCAACTTCATGTGGTTAAAGTCAGTTCTGTTGATTCTAGGGCTTCATCGTTCCAACTTCATGTGGTTAAAGTCAGTTCTGTTGATTCTAGGGCTGCATCGTTCCAACTTCATGTGGTTAAAGTCAGTTCTGTTGATTCTAGGGCTTCATCGTTCCAACTTCATGTGGTTAAAGTCAGTTCTGTTGATTCTAGGGCTGCATCGTTCCAACTTCATGTGCTTAAAGTCAGTTCTGTTGATTCTAGGGCTTCATCGTTCCAACTTCATGTGGTTAAAGTCAGTTCTGTTGATTCTAGGGCTGCATCGTTCCAACTTCATGTGGTTAAAGTCAGTTCTGTTGATTCTAGGGCTGCATCGTTCCAACTTCATGTGGTTAAAGTCAGTTCTGTTGATTCTAGGGCTTCATCGTTCCAACTTCATGTGCTTAAAGTCAGTTGTGTTGATTCTAGGGCTGCATCGTTCCAACTTCATGTGGTTAAAGTCAGTTCTGTTGATTCTAGGGCTGCATCGTTCCAACTTCATGTGGTTAAAGTCAGTTCTGTTGATTCTAGGGCTGCATCGTTCCAACTTCATGTGGTTAAAGTCAGTTCTGTTGATTCTAGGGCTGCATCGTTCCAACTTCATGTGGTTAAAGTCAGTTCTGTTGATTCTAGGGCTGCATCGTTCCAACTTCATGTGGTTAAAGTCAGTTCTGTTGATTCTAGGGCTGCATCGTTCCAACTTCATGTGGTTAAAGTCAGTTCTGTTGATTCTAGGGCTGCATCGTTCCAACTTCATGTGGTTAAAGTCAGTTCTGTTGATTCTAGGGCTTCATCGTTCCAACTTCATGTGGTTAAAGTCAGTTCTGTTGATTCTAGGGCTTCATCGTTCCAACTTCATGTGGTTAAAGTCAGTTCTGTTGATTCTAGGGCTTCATCGTTCCAACTTCATGTGGTTAAAGTCAGTTCTGTTGATTCTAGGGCTTCATCGTTCCAACTTCATGTGGTTAAAGTCAGTTCTGTTGATTCTAGGGCTGCATCGTTCCAACTTCATGTGGTTAAAGTCAGTTCTGTTGATTCTAGGGCTTCATCGTTCCAACTTCATGTGGTTAAAGTCAGTTCTGTTGATTCTAGGGCTGCATCGTTCCAACTTCATGTGGTTAAAGTCAGTTCTGTTGATTCTAGGGCTGCATCGTTCCAACTTCATGTGGTTAAAGTCAGTTCTGTTGATTCTAGGGCTGCATCGTTCCAACTTCATGTGGTTAAAGTCAGTTCTGTTGATTCTAGGGCTGCATCGTTCCAACTTCATGTGGTTAAAGTCAGTTCTGTTGATTCTAGGGCTGCATCGTTCCAACTTCATGTGGTTAAAGTCAGTTCTGTTGATTCTAGGGCTTCATCGTTCCAACTTCATGTGGTTAAAGTCAGTTCTGTTGATTCTAGGGCTGCATCGTTCCAACTTCATGTGCTTAAAGTCAGTTCTGTTGATTCTAGGGCTTCATCGTTCCAACTTCATGTGGTTAAAGTCAGTTCTGTTGATTCTAGGGCTTCATCGTTCCAACTTCATGTGGTTAAAGTCAGTTCTGTTGATTCTAGGGCTGCATCGTTCCAACTTCATGTGGTTAAAGTCAGTTCTGTTGATTCTAGGGCTGCATCGTTCCAACTTCATGTGGTTAAAGTCAGTTCTGTTGATTCTAGGGCTGCATCGTTCCAACTTCATGTGGTTAAAGTCAGTTCTGTTGATTCTAGGGCTTCATCGTTCCAACTTCATGTGGTTAAAGTCAGTTCTGTTGATTCTAGGGCTGCATCGTTCCAACTTCATGTGGTTAAAGTCAGTTCTGTTGATTCTAGGGCTTCATCGTTCCAACTTCATGTGGTTAAAGTCAGTTCTGTTGATTCTAGGGCTTCATCGTTCCAACTTCATGTGCTTAAAGTCAGTTGTGTTGATTCTAGGGCTGCATCGTTCCAACTTCATGTGGTTAAAGTCAGTTCTGTTGATTCTAGGGCTTCATCGTTCCAACTTCATGTGCTTAAAGTCAGTTGTGTTGATTCTAGGGCTGCATCGTTCCAACTTCATGTGGTTAAAGTCAGTTCTGTTGATTCTAGGGCTGCATCGTTCCAACTTCATGTGGTTAAAGTCAGTTCTGTTGATTCTAGGGCTGCATCGTTCCAACTTCATGTGGTTAAAGTCAGTTGTGTTGATTCTAGGGCTGCATCGTTCCAACTTCATGTGGTTAAAGTCAGTTCTGTTGATTCTAGGGCTGCATCGTTCCAACTTCATGTGGTTAAAGTCAGTTCTGTTGATTCTAGGGCTTCATCGTTCCAACTTCATGTGGTTAAAGTCAGTTCTGTTGATTCTAGGGCTGCATCGTTCCAACTTCATGTGGTTAAAGTCAGTTCTGTTGATTCTAGGGCTGCATCGTTCCAACTTCATGTGGTTAAAGTCAGTTCTGTTGATTCTAGGGCTGCATCGTTCCAACTTCATGTGGTTAAAGTCAGTTCTGTTGATTCTAGGGCTGCATCGTTCCAACTTCATGTGGTTAAAGTCAGTTCTGTTGATTCTAGGGCTGCATCGTTCCAACTTCATGTGGTTAAAGTCAGTTCTGTTGATTCTAGGGCTTCATCGTTCCAACTTCATGTGGTTAAAGTCAGTTGTGTTGATTCTAGGGCTGCATCGTTCCAACTTCATGTGGTTAAAGTCAGTTCTGTTGATTCTAGGGCTGCATCGTTCCAACTTCATGTGGTTAAAGTCAGTTCTGTTGATTCTAGGGCTGCATCGTTCCAACTTCATGTGGTTAAAGTCAGTTCTGTTGATTCTAGGGCTGCATCGTTCCAACTTCATGTGGTTAAAGTCAGTTCTGTTGATTCTAGGGCTGCATCGTTCCAACTTCATGTGGTTAAAGTCAGTTGTGTTGATTCTAGGGCTGCATCGTTCCAACTTCATGTGGTTAAAGTCAGTTGTGTTGATTCTAGGGCTGCATCGTTCCAACTTCATGTGGTTAAAGTCAGTTCTGTTGATTCTAGGGCTGCATCGTTCCAACTTCATGTGGTTAAAGTCAGTTCTGTTGATTCTAGGGCTGCATCGTTCCAACTTCATGTGCTTAAAGTCAGTTCTGTTGATTCTAGGGCTGCATCGTTCCAACTTCCCAAGGAGAACAAGGCCCCCTGCATCCTGATCGGGCCAGGGACCGGCATCGCTCCCTTCAGAAGCTTCTGGCAACAGAAAGTCTTTGAGCGGGAAAAGGGTTGGTTCTGCTGCACCTTTCTTTCACACACTGTAATCCTTTCTTTTGTCACCTTTAACTGTGTCCCCCTTTTCCACCCGGGTTGTTGAACCCCAAAAATTGGAACGTTAACCCATTTTGACCTGAGATCAAATAGCAGATCTACAAGCTCATAGCACGCCACTCTGTGGCACGCTATGAGCTTGTAGATCTGCTATTTTTCAATAGCTAAAGCATAACGTAATGCTAACACCAAAAGGGGTTCCCGCCCAAAATGGGTTAAATTACGAAGTA
Source organism: Electrona antarctica (assembly GCF_951216825.1). Taxonomy (NCBI): domain Eukaryota; kingdom Metazoa; phylum Chordata; class Actinopteri; order Myctophiformes; family Myctophidae; genus Electrona; species Electrona antarctica. The sequence continues at coordinate 6,253,025 of NC_136793.1, forward strand.
CATTAATATGATGATAACCCATCCACAGCCACAGGAGTAGCTTTTTCATATTCATCACACATTTAGTTAATTTGGGTTTCTGTTTAAACCCACCATGGCTTGAGATGGTTTAAACTTCCATTACTTCCATTTAACCATCTCAAGCCATATAGTTAAACAAGGCACTAACTCTCATTGTTGCTGTATACCATTCAGCAAAGTAAAGTCAATGTATTTATGTCTGTCCCCCCCCCCATGCAGGGCTTGAGACGAGTCCCCTGTATCTGGTGTTTGGCTGTCGCCAGTCTGATACAGACCACATCTACAAGGAAGAGACCCTCGATGCCCTGAGCAAGAAGGTCTTCAAGGGACTCTATACAGCCTACTCAAGAGAGCCCGGCATGCCAAAGGTACCACAACTAATCCACGGAAGAATTGGCTTTGTCTCAAATCTTTAGAATACCGTGTGGGCTCGACTCTGAATGCCACGGAGCGTCCACGTTTGAACAGGACACAGCATCCCTGCATGCTATAGATGAGTTAGTCACTTGATAGGCTATTCAATATCTTTTTTCCATTTAATGGCCTCTTCTCGTTTTAACTGTGTGTATCACAGGCTTTTTTCTGTCAGTTGTTTTAACCTTCATTGTCAAGCTACTGTTCATCCTATTTCTTTATATAACAAGGCCAGTGAAAAAGTACAGTGCCCAGAGCTAGAAAACTGCCAATTTAGACTAGTCTCTGGCACATGTGCCAAGACGAAAATGCAAATGTTCATCTCAAAAAAGTGAACAGTTCCACCCATGGTGGATTTTCACCTCACTATCTTTGTCCCCCTCTCCCTCTTGCCTTGTCTGTCATCTCCTCTCCTCTCTCCTGCTCACGCCTTATCGCCCCGCGCTCTGTCTCCTCTCCTCTCCTCTCTCCTGCTCACGCCTTCACGCCCCGCGCTCCTCTGTCTCGCTCGCCGTTACCTCCTGCCACCTCCGTCAGAAATATGTCCAGGACGTGCTGCGCGAGCAGATGTCAGAGCGGTTGTACCAGTGCCTGAGGGACGAGGGGGGACACATCTACGTGTGCGGGGACGTGACCATGGCGGATGACGTCCTGAAGACAATCCAGCAGATCATCAAGGTGCAGGGGAACATAAGCCTGGAGGACGCCAGCTACTTCATCAGCAAACTCAGAGTAAGAGCTTAATTTTTGCACAATGGCGGTATCATTTTAGGCATGAAAGATGTCCACCGCATGCTGGCTGCAAAACACACTAACATCACTGTCAACACGTCAGCAGCACCCACTGGCTTCTCTACGTCAACGAGAGAAGAGAATGGGGGGGTCCACTCTTAACCATGCACTTAACCATGCACTTAACCATGCACATAACCATGCACTTAACCAAGCGCTTCAATACACTGCCCACTTACCCTTATACCATACTGAACACACAATGCACTATACCATACTGAACACAGTGCACTATACCATACTGAACACACAGTGCACTATACCATACTGAACACAGTGCACTATACCATACTGAACACAGTGCACTATACCATACTGAACACACAGTGCACTATACCATACTGAACACACAGTGCACTATACCATACTGAACACACAGTGCACTATACCATACTGAACACAGTGCACTATACCATACTGAACACAGTGCACTATACCATACTGAATACACACAGTGCACTATACCATACTGAACACAGTGCACTATACCATACTGAACACAGTGCACTATACCATACTGAACACAGTGCACTATACCATACTGAACACACAGTGCACTATACCATACTGAACACACAGTGCACTATACCATACTGAACACAGTGCACTATACCATACTGAACACAGTGCACTATACCATACTGAACACACAGTGCACTATACCATACTGAACACACAGTGCACTATACCATACTGAACACAGTGCACTATACCATACTGAACACACAGTGCACTATACCATACTGAACACAGTGCACTATACCATACTGAACACAGTGCACTATACCATACTGAACACACAGTGCACTATACCATACTGAACACACACAGTGCACTATACCATACTGAACACACAGTGCACTATACCATACTGAACACACAGTACACTATACCATACTGAACACAGTGCACTATACCATACTGAACACAGTGCACTATACCATACTGAACACACAGTGCACTATACCATACTGAACACAGTGCATTATACCATACTGAACACACACACAGTGCACTATACCATACTGAACACACAGTACACTATACCATACTGAACACAGTGCACTATACCATACTGAACACAGTGCACTATACCATACTGAACACAGTGCACTATACCATACTGAACACACAGTGCACTATACCATACTGAACACACACACAGTGCACTATACCATACTGAACACACAGTACACTATACCATACTGAACACAGTGCACTATACCATACTGAACACAGTGCACTATACCATACTGAACACAGTGCACTATACCATACTGAACACACAGTGCACTATACCATACTGAACACACACACAGTGCACTATACCATACTGAACACACACAGTGCACTATACCATACTGAACACACAGTGCACTATACCATACTGAACACACAGTGCACTATACCATACTGAACACACAGTACACTATACCATACTGAACACACAGTGCACTATACCATACTGAACACACAGTGCACTATACCATACTGAACACACAGTGCACTATACCATACTGAACACACAGTACACTATACCATACTGAACACACAGTGCACTATACCATACTGAACACAGTGCACTATACCATACTGAACACAGTGCACTATACCATACTGAACACACAGTGCACTATACCATACTGAACACAGTGCACTATACCATACTGAACACACAGTACACTATACCATACTGAACACAGTGCACTATACCATACTGAACACAGTGCACTATACCATACTGAACACACAGTGCACTATACCATACTGAACACACAGTGCACTATACCATACTGAACACACAGTGCACTATACCATACTGAACACACAGTGCACTATACCATACTGAACACACAGTGCACTATACCATACTGAACACACAGTGCACTATACCATACTGAACACACAGTGCACTATACCATACTGAACACAGTGCACTATACCATACTGAACACACAGTGCACTATACCATACTGAACACAGTGCACTATACCATACTGAACACAGTGCACTATACCATACTGAACACACAGTGCACTATACCATACTGAACACAGTGCACTATACCATACTGAACACACAGTGCACTATACCATACTGAACACAGTGCACTATACCATACTGAACACACAGTGCACTATACCATACTGAACACAGTGCACTATACCATACTGAACACACAGTGCACTATACCATACTGAACACAGTGCACTATACCATACTGAACACACAGTGCACTATACCATACTGAACACAGTGCACTATACCATACTCAACACACACATATGACTGGATAATCTGATGCTGCGAGTGCACTATACCATACTGAACACACAGTGCACTATACCATACTGAACACACAGTGCACTATACCATACTGAACACACAGTGCACTATACCATACTGAACACACAGTGCACTATACCATACTGAACACACAGTGCACTATACCATACTGAACACAGTGCACTATACCATACTGAACACACACAGTGCACTATACCATACTGAACACACAGTGCACTATACCATACTGAACACAGTGCACTATACTATACTGAACACACACAGTGCACTATACCATACTGAACACACAGTGCACTATACCATACTGAACACACAGTGCACTATACCATACTGAACACAGTGCACTATACCATACTGAACACAGTGTACTATACCATACTGAACACAGTGCACTATACCATACTGAACACACACAGTGCACTATACCATACTGAACACAGTGCACTATACCATACTGAACACAGTGCACTATACCATACTGAACACAGTGCACTATACCATACTGAACACAGTGCACTATACCATACTGAACACACACAGTGCACTATACCATACTGAACACACAGTGCACTATACCATACTGAACACACAGTGCACTATACCATACTGAACACAGTGCACTATACCATACTGAACACACAGTGCACTATACCATACTGAACACAGTGCACTATACCATACTGAACACAGTGCACTATACCATACTGAACACACAGTGCACTATACCATACTGAACACACAGTGCACTATACCATACTGAACACACAGTGCACTATACCATACTGAACACAGTGCACTATACCATACTGAACACACACAGTGCACTATACCATACTGAACACACACAGTGCACTATACCATACTGAACACAGTGCACTATACCATACTGAACACACTATACCATACTGAACACACACAGTGCACTATACCATACTGAACACAGTGCACTATACCATACTGAACACAGTGCACTATACCATACTGAACACAGTGCACTATACCATACTGAACACACACAGTGCACTATACCATACTGAACACACAGTGCACTATACCATACTGAACACACAGTGCACTACACCTCTCTCTCTACACCTCCCTCTCTACACCTCCCTCTCTACACCTCTCTCTACACCTCCCTCTCTACACCTCTCTCTCTACACCTCCCTCTCTACACCTCTCTCTCTACACCTCCCTCTCTACACCTCTCTCTCTACACCTCTCTCTACACCTCTCTCTCTACACCTCCCTCTCTACACCTCTCTCTCTACACCTCTCTCTCTACACCTCTCTCTACACCTCTCTCTCTACATCTCTCTCTACACCTCTCTCTCTACACCTCTCTCTCTACACCTCTCTCTCTACACCTCCCTCTCTACACCTCCCTCTCTACACCTCCCTCTCTACACCTCCCTCTCTACACCTCCACCACCAGGACGAGGTTTAAGTGTGTTTTTATCTAGTTCAAAGCAACCTGCATGCCGATGACTTTACCCACCCTCTCCACCACCAGGACGAGAACCGCTACCATGAGGACATATTTGGCGTCACGCTGCGCACATATGAGGTCACCAACCGACTTCGTTCTGAATCCATCGCCAACATTGAGGAGAGCAGCAAAAAAGACTTTAAAGACTCTTCGGACGAGTGAGTGCTTTCTTTTTTTCTTTTTATCCCACCATTTTGTAACACATTTTTCCACCCCTGTTCTACACACCCTCCGCCAACCTGGGGAGAGCAATGGACTTGAACTCATGCTTCCCTTCATGCCTGAGTTTCCATGTTGCTCATTTTACACCTGACAGGGGAGAGTTTCCCCGGCCGGACGTAGCGCGTGGAAGGAACACGTTATTCCGACCAGTTCCTTTCCCCTCCATCAGGCGCCCCGGCTGGCCAGGGGGAGGTAGTTTAGAGACCAGGATTACTGCATGTTTTTTGTGAGGGTACCTACCCTAGGGGACACGGGGAGAACATGTGAGGGTACCTACCCTAGGGGGACACGGGGAGAACATGTGAGGGTACCTACCCTAGGGGGACACGGGGAGAACATGTGAGGGTACCTACCCTAGGGGGACACGGGGAGAACATGTGAGGGTACCTACCCTAGGGGACACGGGGAGAACATGTGAGGGTACAGTACCTACCCTAGGGGACACGGGGAGAACATGTGAGGGTACCTACCCTAGGGGACACGGGGAGAACATGTGAGGGTACCTACCCTAGGGGACACGGGGAGAACATGTGAGGGTACCTACCCTAGGGGACACGGGGAGAACATGTGAGGGTACCTACCCTAGGGGACACGGGGAGAACATGTGAGGGTACCTACCCTAGGGGACACGGGGAGAACATGTGAGGGTACCTACCCTAGGGGACAGGGGGAGAACATGTGAGGGTACCTACCCTAGGGGACACGGGGAGAACATGTGAGGGTACCTACCCTAGGGGACACGGGGAGAACATGTGAGGGTACCTACCCTAGGGGACACGGGGAAAACATGTGAGGGTACCTACCCTAGGGGACACGGGGAGAACATGTGAGGGTACCTACCCTAGGGGACAGGGGGAGAACATGTGAGGGTACCTACCCTAGGGGACACGGAGAGAACATGTGAGGGTACCTACCCTAGGGGACACGGGGAGAACATGTGAGGGTACCTACCCTAGGGGACACGGGGAGAACATGTGAGGGTACCTACCCTAGGGTACACGGGGAGAACATGCAAACTCCACACAGAAGTGTGGCAGTGAGTGCTTTCTGCCATTGCTTTGTCTTCAGTGTGTTCTGCAGCTCCATTTCAATACGTTTGCTGTATGTGCTTATTGTTTTTGTTGCCCGTGGTTTCAGCCCCCGCCCCAAAAATGCTGAAATGTGTAACCATAGAAATGTTTTCTTTTTCTATTCAAAAGAGCCTGCTAACTATCAGGATTAGAGTCAAAGCAAGCGACTGCCTTCTTTTTCTGTGCTTGTTTTCCTTCTCCCCCGACTGTTTTTTTTTATGATGACTCTTGTATACAGTTTGCACTTGTCACGAGAGTTACGTGAGAACCTCAGGCAGCAATTATGGCTCATTAAGTGCCAACAACATAACGCATGAATCAGAATTTGCGCTTTATTGTCACACCACAGCTTCTACATGTGTAAATAAGTGGGTGAAATTATTGTTCTAATGTGCACTCCAATTTGTATTTTCCCTGAGATGAGAGAGGACAGAGGTAGAGTAAGAGAACGGTAAAAAAAAAAAACACAGGAACAGCTGGTTTAAAGGTATATTCAGTGATTTGACTTAATTCAAATATCACTTATTTTTTCTTTTTTTCTGGATAATCCTCCCTACTATAGAGTGTGCTGACCATATAAGGAGTTCCTCCCTGTCCCCAGTGAGCCCCTGGGGTCAAAAAACCCTAGTTTCAGTTTTGGTGGCGGGTGGCAAAGCCTTCATCCAATCAGGATGAGAGGGGCCTTCCTCCAATCATGATCGAGTGGGGGCGGGCCTTGGTGTTGCTGTTGGCCTGTTGCACTTCCCCCCACTGTAGAGCGTGCATGTGCACATTTTGTTACCGGGGCGGACTGGGTGGTTTTCCAAATCACCCAAATCACTGAATGCTCCTTTAATAATAACAAGATATATAAGGTACATATTGTAGCGATCAGTGCCCAGGCTGAGCTGGGTTTTTATATGTTTTCAAAGTTTTACAACCACCATCAAACCCCCGGATATATTTGCAACCTGCCATGCCAAATAGAGCTGAGTTGCAAAGGCGGAGAAGTTAGTTACGGACAGGTCTTTTGTGGGGTCGCCACACTATATACAGATAGCGTACGTACCACATGATGTTTAGAACATTAGCATTGTATGCACGTGTGTACATATTCTTAGTTTACAACATTGGCCTCCAGAGTAATAAAGGATAGAGGGCGGACTGCTCAGGGGCCTTTTGAAGCAGCCGGATTAAGAACCATCTACTTCTGCATTTTTTTCGATTTGGCCACCAAACGTTTTACTTAGTACCTTAGTACCTTAGGCCCCGGACAGGAGTCAACCCACAGAGCCTAGTCCCTCCACATGCCAGAAGCGTACCTCTCAGTCCCGGCATATAGTATTTCCGGAATGGTTCCAACGGATTGTGTGGCCCTGGTCTTTCCCTAGTGGGTCTGATCGAGGGTAGCTACTGGGACGTAAGTCGGGACTTTGATCACCCCGGCCGGCTGGGTCACCCGAGTGAGGGGTGTGATGTTCGCGAGACCCGAAACCCCGATGACCTCAGGATACATCACTGAGGAAATTAAGTCATTTTGATGTCAATACTTTTGTACTACCGAACTTTTACTTGTAACAGAGTTAGTTCTTCATTGGAGTATTACTTGAATATTTCTTCCATCACTGCATGTTCAAAACTAAGTATAGGCCTATATCAAGAATCATTGTTGTTTTGCAGAAAGGGAGGAGGGGGAAACTATGAATGAATGAATGTACAGGCTATCCAAAACATGTATATATGAATGAATATATGAGAGTCTTCTATAGAGTTTGAGAGCTAAGCTTACCGCTTTCATACTGAGAACACATATGAAAGACTTTCTGTTTCTCTCTCTCTCTCTCTCTCTCTCTCTCTCTCTCTCTCTCTCTCTCTCTCTCTCTCTCTCTCTCTCTCTCTCTCTCTCTCTCTCTCTCTCTCTCTCTCTCTCTCAGGGTATTCTGTTCATAGGTCCAGTGAGTTGGGGATTTCTGACGTCATCCGGACCGAAAGAAACAGCAGTGCTGGTTCGAGAATACTGTGCCAATTTTTGTACTGTAAAGAAGAAAATTATCTTTTTGTTTTTATAAAAGGTTTTTTTTTTTTTTTTTTTTTGCTCTGCAATTTGTCTGTAGCAAGTTGGATATGTTTTTGTTCTTTGAGATTGTTTTTTGCTTGTTAAATGATACTTTTGAAACAAAACAAAGACAAAAAAAAAAGAATATCTCATTTTAACTCCTGATGTGTGCTCCCTGTATTATGACCTGCCTCAATGTGACTGCATGACCAACACAAAACTATAGTCCATACATATATTGTAAATGTGCTGTGTTCCTTAATGTTCCAATCAATGTGCTTTTATTGAAGTTTAATATGTGCCATAGCAAAAAGGGCAAAACGACTTCTGAGTACAAAATAAATTAATTAATGAATTATCACGCGCAGCAGTTTTCAACTCCATAAATAAAAAGTATTTGCGACTGTTTGAAAATCCTGGGGCGAAATATCCCAGACGTGAGAAAGCAAGAGGAAAAAAACTGAGGAATTGAACAAGAAAGCGAGACAAATTGTCACTCAACCACGTTACGTACAACCTGCCACCCTGTTTATTATTATCACTCAACCACGTTACGTACAACCTGCCACCCTGTTTATTATTATCACTCAACCACGTTACGTACAACCTGCCACCCTGTTTATTATTATCAATCAACCACGTTACGTACAACCTGCCACCCTGTTTATTATTATCACTCAACCACGTTACGTACAACCTGCCACCCTGTTTATTATTATCACTCAACCACGTTACGTACAACATGCCACCCTGTTTATTATTATCACTCAACCACGTTACGTACAACCACGTTACGTACAACCTGCCACCCTGTTTATTATTATCACTCAACCACGTTACGTACAACCTGCCATCCCTGTTTATTATTATCACTCAACCACGTTACGTACAACCTGCCATCCCTGTTTATTATTATCACTCAACCACGTTACGTACAACCTGCCATCCCTGTTTATTATTATCACTCAACCACGTTACGTACAACCACGTTACGTACAACCCTATTTATTATTATCACTCAACCACGTACAACCTGCCATCCCTATTTATTATTGTCACTCAACCACGTTACATACAACCTGCCATCCCTGTTTATTATTATCACTCAACCACGTTGCGTACAACCACGTTACGTACAACCCTATTTATTATTATCACTCAACCACGTTACGTACAACCTGCCATCCCTATTTATTATTATCACTCAACCACTAGGGTTGGGATTCGGAACCGGGTCCATTTCAGACCCGGTTCCGACATTGCGGATCCGGAGCCGGTTCCATCGTTTCTTTATTAACGGTTCCCCAAACGGATCTCATCAGTCGTCATTTAGCTCCGCTGTGTCTGTGTGTGCATGCATGCGTGCAAGCAGAGCCTGGGGTGACGTCACCCCACCTACACGAGTGAGTGAGGTCGGGGTACGCCCACTCTTCTGTGCATTCAGCGACCGGCGCGGAGCGAGTGGGACAGTATGTCGCACAGATTTCCAAAGTGTGGTTAACAGAGAGGGAAATGACTGAGGCTGAGCACGCAACGTGCAATAAATGCGACGCTATAGTTCCCTGCAAAGGTTGTTGCAACTTGTACCAGTTGCACCACGTCCACATTGAGGAAACATCAAAATCAATATGCCTACACGAGTCCACAACTCACGAGAATAATCTAGGCGCGTTTGTGAGCCATGCGGAAAGCCGTGCCCGCTCTCCCCGCAGCTCCACCACAGCTGGCGGGGGACGATCTGATGCAAGGCTGGTTTACTTTCCCCAGGCTAGTAACGTAATAGAAAATAAAAACTACTAACGTCTACAGAGCTTTTCATTAGGCGTATTGTACAACTGTTGTTAATGGTGTTAATTTAGAACGCCAATGACTCGATGTCTTTCTGTCTGATATTTTATGAATCACGTTAACTATAGAGCCAAATCAATTTGTCTGCACTTATTTTTACAACTTATAAGCAACTCAACTGCTTTTGATTTGGCTCTAAATTAATCGCGTGACTGTTGAGAGCCCAGTCTTTAGGTGCATATACCTCCATAGATTGATTACTTTATAAACAGTTTGCAGAAAAAAGCACAGGAACGTAGCCTACAGTTCAATACAAGGTCTGCTAAGAGGATTTTATAATCCAAGAAAGCACTATGGCTTGTTTCCATTAGGGTAAGGGGTCCTTCATATTAAATTAATCTGAACATTAAGACAACATTTGTCACAACAACAATATCATTATTGCAATGTGTACTGTATATTTAATATACAGTATAGAAATTGCAATATATATACAGTACAAATTGCAACAATGATATTGTTGTGGTGGCTAGCTGCTGGCAGCAGCTAGCCACCACAACAATATCATTGTTGGTGGTGGTGGTGGTGGTGAAGTTTAAATAATAGTGCCACCTCATAATTGTAAAGTGCATTTTCAATAATTGAATGAATTAATTTGTGTTTATTATGTACTTGGTTAGGTTAGTTATAATATAAGCATAATCTATGACAGAAAAAAAAGGGGAAAAAATAATATTAGGATCCGTTAAGGGAACCGTTAGGATCCGGAACCGTTAAGAGGGATCCGGGAAGGATCCGGAACCGTTAAAATCCTAACGAATCCCAACCCTATCAACCACGTTACGTACAACCTGCCATCCCTGTTTTGGGCAGGTCATAAAAGCCAAAAGAAGAAAATCAAAATAGCATATCTATCAGCGCAACTCGCCACATCACGATGTGATCTTGTAGATCGGCTATTTCCGCTACTCGGCTAGTGTATCTAGGGCTTAAGATGTTAACATATGTGGCATATTGATAGGCATTCTTTTCCATAATATTGACAAAGACGGCAGATGGTCCGTCAGAATCCATCTGCGCTGCATGCTGTCGGTTGTATTTTCTAGCCTATCCATCCATCCACTCGTGACATTGTTGCCAGATTTGATTCCCCCTGTTGGTGCGCGCGGTGGCCGAACTGGGGGCAGTGGCGTAGGAATGCGTAGGGCAACATGCCACTCACTGGGGGCAGTCGCGTAGGAATGCGTAGGGCAACATGCCACTCACTGGGGGCAGTCGCGTAGGAATGCGTAGGGCAACATGCCACTCACTGGGGGCAGTCGCGTAGGAATGCGTAGGGCAACATGCCACTCACTGGGGGCAGTCGCGTAGGAATGCGTAGGGCAACATGCCACTCACTGGGGGCAGTCGCGTAGGAATGCGTAGGGCAACATGCCACTCACTGGGGGCAGTCGCGTAGGAATGCGTAGGGCAACATGCCACTCACTGGGGGCAGTCGCGTAGGAATGCGTAGGGCAACATGCCACTCACTGGGGGCAGTCGCGTAGGAATGCGTAGGGCAACATGCCACTCACTGGGGGCAGTCGCGTAGGAATGCGTAGGGCAACATGCCACTCACTGGGGGCAGTCGCGTAGGAATGCGTAGGGCAACTGCCACTCACTGGGGGCAGTCGCGTAGGAATGCGTAGGGCAACATGCCACTCACTGGGGGCAGTCGCGTAGGAATGCGTAGGGCAACATGCCACTCAGGGAAATCTTGAATTTGTGTCGGTGTGTTTCGTAAGCAGGATCTAAATGCTTTTCTCTCGAGGGCTCCGAGCTGCATCTCATGGATTAGACAACGAGAGTATACGCTTATGATGTGACTGCCTTTCTATTGCTTGGCTGCTGCTGTAACCAGTGACGACCGTGTCTGATGGTTGATATACATAAAGTGGATGTGAGGGAAAGAGATTACTAGGACAAATGTGGATTAAACTGTTTGTTCTTGACGCATCATCATTAAAGATACTTATTTTTTTTATATCTCGGATTCCATGCAGTTTCTCTGTCACGTGGACGTCGGTGAGAAGATACATAGAACCCATGGATCGTAAAGACATAAAAAGATAATAATAATAATTCCCCCAAGTACAACCATCCAATGTATTTGCCTTTGTTTGTAGCCTATACAAGTCCTTGCTGTCATCTACGTAGATTGCCTTAAATTTAAAACTTCTCAATTCCTCAATTCCTATCTCTCGTTTTTTGGTTTTCGAGGCTTACATCATAATGTATCTCTTCTGTGCATGACTCTTAATGCTGTGGCTCATCTGTCCCCCCCCCCCCCACTCCCCCCACCGCCCTTTCACTGTGACCTGAGGCTTTGTTAAGTAGCATTGGCGTACATCAGAGCACCGTATGTACACGAGTGGGTGTCGCCACGAGAGCAGCCAGTTGTGCTCTGACTGCACAATGTTGATATCTTATTCTGCAAATTATTATCGCATCAGTTCACGCTGCGCCGTTTTCCTTGTTTTTTTTGTTTTGTTTTTACTCACTGGTTCCACGTGAATATAAGCATGCAGTCTTTGCACAATGAATCATGCACACGGTAACCTTAACGCTACACAGTACAATAAGCCTACTCAGTCTGCATACAGTATATTATAAACCTTCAGATGGCATACTTCAATGACAGGAATACTTTTGCACACGTTGCTTTCGGTGTTGAACCACTTCCATTGTCTCGTAAAACGGGAGGCAAAGAGGCCACCGAATGAGTTTGGTGGGCTTGGGTTTTTTGCAGTAGCTCCGACAAGTCAGCAGCACTGCCATGTAGATACATGCAAGGACAAATATGTGTTGGTTCCGTTCAGTTCAAGTTAGTTATTAGATCACGGATAGTTTTATCAAATCCAACTCTCCTACAGCTTTCTTCTTTATAGCTTCAGTGTCGTTTATTTTTGGGTTTTTTCTTCTTTCGGTATACGATGAAACAGTAATGCATTCTCAATGCAGAGAAATATGTCACTGGGGGGAGAAATGGGTGATTCCCATTGACTGACCCCCATTGTAATTCCTTTCTGGGTGAATGTTTTCCGCCAAAATCATTTGTTTGCACAGGTTTTTCTGAATTGAATCAAAGAGCTGTCGATATAACTCTGTGATGTAAACTGTGTGGCATGACGAAGATAAGATCAAGATACAGCTTCTTATACAGTATATATCTTATACATATATATACTGTATATATACATATAGATATATATTCAAAGTATATAAAAAAAGAGTACCACTTCAACTTTTTCTAAGAATGTATTTTGATTATATGGGTATTATGTCTCTCTTTTTTTTTGTTTTTGCTTGATATAATAGAACAAAGACGGCCTATTCTATGGTGTATCTCAAATAAACAGCAGCAATGACTTGATGCATGGTGTTTTTGTGTGTCACGTTTATTTTCCAGCACTGTTGTGCCATTATAGGCCTATCTCACAGCCCGCTTTCCACGCCCACTTCCGGTAGATAGTGGTGTCATTTAACATGAGGCATTTACACTTTTTTTCTCTGGAGAATCTAAGTACATTTCCTAATGTTAAAATGTCAAAGACCGATAATAATATGAAGAAAACACAATGGTATAACAACTCAAATAAGTAGAATAAATCTTACCTTTACAAAACGGTAGTTTGTGGCTTGTGAAAATACCTCTTTTAACATGGAAGCCTATGTATGGACCAGAAAAAAAAGAACACCACTAGCTCTAAAAGGGGGCGGGGAAATGCTGTGAGATAGGCCTATTCAGTTAGACTGTATTGTAATGTATGTGTGTCCAGGCTTTCACCACGTAGCCATGAATAAATATAGGCCAACATTCTACAAAAAATAGCCTGCTTAATAAATGATACCCCCCCGAACATACGCCATTGTCACGTATAGTGGGGAAAAAAGCACATCTACAAGCGATGCGACTTGTTATTGTGGGCTTGTAGATCGGCTGTTTTCACAGTGAGACCAAAGACTCACTAGACACACTAACTAACTAACAGATCAGGACTTAAGTGGTTTTTAAAGAGGCCTCGATAGCAAAACGGGGTTGGGATTTGGGGTTTTGTTTTGTTTGTGTTTCTCTGTCTGTTGTGTCGCTGCTGCTGCTGCTATAATGAACAGCCTCTGCTGCAAGGATCTTTGTATGTGTGTAACGGATCAGCCTCTGCTACAAGGATCTTTGTATGTGTGTAACGGATCAGCCTCTGCTACAAGGATCTTTGTATGTGTGTAACGGATCAGCCTCTGCTACAAGGATCTTTGTATGTGTGTAACGGATCGAGCATATTCCATGTTAATGCATATGCAAGGACTTTGCATTTACTTACCAATAAAAATAAGCATTTACATGAAATAAAAGGGGTATCTGCTGATGTTTTTGTTGTTGAATTGTGTACTGTATAGGGCTGAAACTATTGATCATTTTTGTTTAGAGTGATTATTCTATAGATACAAAAAAATATATACTTCGCTATATGGTTTTGATTTTTTTTTTAAATCATTTATTTTCCTGTCAAAATGTATTAATTTCTTTTGGCCAAATATTATTCATAATTGATCTGAGGCCAAATAATAAACCATATAAATGAATCCTTAAGTTGTTTTAGTGAAGTAATTACACATTCGCCATGTTATTGCGAACGCAGTGAGCATTTACTATGAGACCCAGCAGATCACGTCTGTGTGTGTGTGTGTGTGTGTGTGTCTGTGTGTGTGTGTGTGTGTGTCACGCTGTAACACCACCCGCCCACCACCAGAGGGCGCAGCTGTATCACACACAAAAACACACACACACACATGCACGCACACACACACACGCACGCACGCACACACACACAAAAAACTTAACTTAAAAAAAAACTTAATTTAAAAAAAAACTTAACTTAAAAAAAAACGTAACTTAAAAAAAAAACTTAAAAAGGAAAAACGCACACACACAAAAAACTTAACTTAAAAAAAAACTTAACTTAAAAAAAAACTTAACTAACGCACACACACAAAAAACTTAACTTAAAAAAAAACTTAACTTAAAAAAAAACTTAAACAAAAAACTTTTTAAAAAAAAACCTAAAAAAGAAACACGCACGCACGCACACATACACACACTAAAAAAAAATGTATTCTAATTGTTGTTATTGCAATTTACGAGCTGCGTTCGCTTCCCGCGTTTGCGCGTCTTACTTGTCCATAAAAATGGCCTATAGGAAATGTTGCTATGTGATGGACCCAACGTTGCTATATGGCAACATTTGCATAAAAACATTATATTTACCTCTCCAAAGTACTCCTACAAGACCATCTGAAAGGTTTTTTTTTTTTAAATGTGCAAGTACAAATACATCCGGGTCTTACAGGGTTAAATCAATTAGTTTGACATTTTACCACTGAAAGAAACTGCAGTCACTCAATCTTAATAGTATTTGTAGTAGATAACAGTAGCTGAATGCCGTGATGGCCAGATTCCCGTAAACGCTTATTGCCGCGTGCGTGGAGCTTCTATTTCCACCCATCAGCTGTCTAAAAACGCAGAAAAGACGCCGGCAGACAGCGGAAAACGGCCGCGCCTGTCTGCTCAAGTGTGGAAACACTGTTATTGAGACAACATGTAGTCCAGGATGGAAGTGAGACTGTGAGACCACAATATCTTCACGACAAATGTTGGTCATGAACATGGCGTCATGACTAGAATATAAAACACATGTTACACACATAAAAAAACAAACAGGAAAGTCTTTCTTGTGTCCTAAACCAGTGGTTCCCAAACCTTTTCGTGTCAAGGACCCCCAAATCAACATTTATTAGGCCACGGACCCCCCATTTGCCAGTGACCCCGATAAGGGAGGATTTTTACGGCTATAGCAGTGATTCTGAAACATTTCATGGACCCCCCAGTTTCACACGCATTAGGCTACGGACCCCCGATTTAATGGCATTTCTATCTCTGGTACCCCAATTTATATTGTAAAACCACTGTTAATTTAATTCTGAACGGGTCCATTTGGTTCCATTTGTACACTCTCTGAGTTACAGACCCATAAGGGTCCATTTTGTAATTCCTAACTATCTCTAATTGAGCTAGGTACCCCTAGGGGTCCCCGGACCCCACTTTGGGAACCCATGTCCTAAACATCAGTAAAATAAGATCTGGTTGCACTGTAAGTAGGCCTATACTGATGGTACTTATTTTTTATTTGGTTTGTTTATGAATATATTTCAAGAGAAACCCAATAACAGCTTGTTGTGCTTATTGTTGTAAGTGCTCGTCCTGAAGGAAGTGGTTCTCAAATGTGGCCTGGAGACCCCCCAGGGACCCTTGAAGGGGCTCCAGGGGGTCCCAGGATAAATGAGTTAATATTGCACCAAAATCATTTTAATCACTTCAACTGTACCTACTGCACAGGCTAGTTTCAAAAGATATATTAAAAAAATATATTAAAAAAAACAATTTTGAAACATTATTTACAGCACAAATCTTGTATGGGGATTCATGGCACAGCATATTTTCAAATGGGGGCTCTGTGGCCAAATACAGGTTCATTTGGGAGTCCATGACATGGAAAAGTTTGAGTTTCAGTCACCTAGAAACACAGACTCAGCTCAGTGCCATGGTAACGTGTCAACACAGAGTCAACCGAACCCCATACGGATCCTATTGGCTCTTGGGCACCAGGAAGTGAGGCAGCTGCCTCTCCAATAAGCCAATTCGATTGCCAGTTAACATTTTTACAAGTTTGACCCTCCCACAAAGCAAGATTGGTTGTGGCAAAGTGCAGTGCACTGATTTCACCCAGCACACGCACACACACACACGTACTGAATCTTACAAAAGTCAACCTACTGTAGCAAAACACCCTTCTCAAGTTGAGTCCACACTACAGCGCTGAAGCTATGGTCCTTCATGGGAAGAAGCTGGCCAAGGAGTGCCTGTTGCCTTCAGTGCTGGAGGATGACGCTGAGACGCAGGGTGAGAAGGAGCTGCTGGGAGGGAGAGACATGAGCAGACCCCCAAGCACACCTGGGAGCAGAGTGGACAACCAGGTAGGCAGTTCTTTCTGTGTGTGTGTGTGTGTGTGTGTGTGTGTGTGTGTGTGTGTGTGTGTGTGTGCGTGTGTGCGTGTGTGCGTGCGTGCGTGCGTGCGTGCGTGAACCGCAAGGTTCCCAGTTCGAACCCTGTGGGCTCCCCCAGAGTTAGTGTCGAAGTGTCCTTGAGCAAGACACTGAACCCCGAATTGCTCCCGATGTGCAGGTTGGTGCCTTGCATGGTTTCTTCTGCCATCGGTTATATGAATGTGTGTGAATGTGAATGGGTGAATGGATGGATGCACAATCTATGTAGCACTTTTGTTAACGCGCTGCTATATAAATGCACCATTTACCATTTACACCATACAGTGAAGTACCTAACCTTTAACAAATCTCTCTCCTTTCGTAAGACACTGTCTACACGGTAACATCCTCAATGTAAATTCAACTCCTAGGTAAATGAACACAGATGATGATGTGTACAAAGACGGAAGAGGAATGCATGTCAAGAGGCAAGGCACGCAGTAGCCGCAATTTGCAACTCTAGATTTTTTTACAATAGGATGAATCTAGAGTTGCAATACCCTCCATTGACTCCCCACTCATCCAATTTGGTTTGTGATCTGCTTGTCTTAAACAAAGTTAAACTCACCAACATTGCAGCTGTAGTCCAAGCTTGAATGATCCTCTTTCAATCTGCCAAGCTCGTTTTTCATAACAATCCACCGTAGACATGTTATGAGCTACTTTCTGTCAAGAAATTCTGTGCAGGTGATTCTTTTTCTAAGTGCTGGAGTTTGGAAGCACTCGTCGTATGTCACTGAACGGCCCTGCGTACCACCTGTTTCGAATTTGCACATAATGCAGGAGGCAGCAGCGCGACCCGTTAACAAAAACGAGTGCTTCCAAACTCCAACACTTAGAAAAAGAATCACTTGCAGAGGATGTCTTGACAGAAAGTAGCTCATAACATGTCTACGGTGGATTTTTATGAAACAAAAGTTCGGCAGATTGAAAGAGGATAATTCAAGCTTGGCCTAGAGCTGCAATGTTGGTGAGTTTAACGTTGTTTACTACAAGCAGATCGCAAACGCAAATTGGAAGAGTGGGGAGTCAATGGAGGGTATTGCAACTCTAGATTCATCCCATTATAAAACAAAATCTAGAGTTGCAAATTGTGGCTAGGCACGCAGGGACTCACAGCTTTAGAAAAGTGGCTTTTAACCACGATTCTATGCGCACGGCCGCACTTTCCTTGCTTGAGGCTAAATGCACCAGCACAGACCAAAGACTAAACAGACTGACTATTTTCATTTTATGGATCAGACCTTTGACCCCTCTGTTCTCCTGTGCATTCATTAGACACGCAGCAAGGCTACTTTGAGCCTCACCTTGAAAGTCTGTTCTAATTGCACTTCTGTGTAGTCAGTTAAAACCCATTTTGGGGCGGGAACCCCTTTTGGAGTTTTAAGCATTATGTTATACTTTAGCTATTGAAAATAGCAGATCTACAAGCTCATAGCGTGAGCTTGTAGGTCTGCTATTTTTTTTCTTAAATCGTGAAGATGTGGCGCAAATCTTTGAATATATATATATATATATATATATATATATTCTTTCAGAGCGAACGTTTTTAACTCGTATCTTTACTTCTGGGGGGGTCCCTGGAACAACATAATTTCAGATGGGGTTTCGCAGCCAAATACAGATAATTCAGGGGCTCCTTGACATGAAAAAGGTTGAGCACCACTGACATAGAAACATACGTTTAATAGTGAGCACCACTGACATTGAAACATACGTTAAATAGTGAGCACCACTGACATTGAAACATACGTTAAATAGTGAGCACCACTGACATTGAAACATACGTTTAATAGTGAGCACCACTGACATTGAAACATATGTTAAATAGTGAGCACCACTGACATTGAAACATACGTTTAATAGTGAGCACCACTGACATTGAAACATACGTTAAATAGTGAGCACCACTGACATTGAAACATACGTTTAATAGTGAGCACCACTGACATTGAAACATATGTTTTCAGAAAACTGTCAGGATTTAGAAGACATGTGTAGAATCGTCGTCAGGTCGAAATGGGTTAAACAGGAATGTGTGACTCGGGGGAGATTGGGAAGAGAAATACTGCATGCATTGCAGGGGTTCCTATGTCAGTGGTTCCCAAAGTGGTGTTCGGGGACCCCCAGGGGTCCTTGAGGGAGTTCCAGGGGGTACCCAGCTTAATAATAGTTTGGAACCAAATGGACTCTTATGGGTCTGTAACTCAGAGTGTACAAATGGAACCAAATGGACCCTAACGGGTCCATTTGGTTCCATTTTGTACACTCTCAGAGTTAAATTAACATTGACTTTACAATATTAATTGGGTTCCCCGAGATAGAAATGCCATCAAATGGGGGTCCGTAGACTAATGCATGTCAAACTGGGGGTCCTTGAAATTAAACAAGTTGAGAATCACTGCTAGAGCTGTAAAAACCTTCTCTTATGGGGGGGTCCCTGGCATATGTGTTCTAATGTGGGTCCACGGGCTGATTAGTGTCAATTTGGGGGGACACAGCATAGTGAAAGGGGCAGCGATTAGAACGGTTTGACCCTGACGGGACACAGCATAGTGCACATGCATGGGGGGGAGTTGGCGATGACTGAAATTGGGAGCAAATTAACCCAATTCGACCGAGACCGATTCTACAAATGTCTTCTAAATCCTGACAGTTTTCTGAAAAACCCATGTCGTTCTCAAACATTTTCATATCAAGCACCCCCAAAAATATATGTAATTGGCCGCCGACCCCCGTCTGAAAATAGCTTGAAGGTCTATGAGCTTGTAGATCTGCTATTTTTCAATAGCTGAAGTAGAACAGAATGCTTAAAACACCAAAAGGGGTTCCCGCCCCCAAAATGGGTTAATAAATAAATAACAGCTATAGCTATGACCAAATTTTGTCCTGAAGCCTTATTCTCTTCTCTCCTCTCTTCCTCCAGTGGACAGGTTCCCGCGCAGGGGTCGACCCGCGTGGGCCGCCAGCCCGGCGCGCGAGCCCTGCAGAGGAGGAGGAGGAGGTGCTTGACAGGCCCGAGAGAGGGAAGGCAGAGAGGGAAGAGGAGGAGGAGGAGGAGGAAGGAGTGAGCGGTGAAGAGGGAGAGGAGCTGGAGTGTGTCAGCGCAGACGACCAGGACTATGACACCGACCTGGAGCTGGAAGGTGGGACGAGAGGCGATAATGAAAAAAAATGGAGGACGGGAGTCGTGGAAGGGCTTGTGGTGGGGGAAAAAAAGTACCCAATTGTTTTACTTAAAGGGGCATTCCACTCATTTTCAACATTTTACTATGTCATTAATATACCTTCGAGCTGTCGTGTAGAAATAATAAAAAAGTTCCCCTATTCTGTGTTTCCTAGAACTGGAGGTCTGAAAAAAATCATGGTGAAACACATCTTGATGATGTCATCAAGATGTGATTCACCATGTTAATGATTTTTTTGTCAATGATTTTTCTAGGAAACACAGAATGGGGGGGACTTTTAAGGTATATTACCTCTAAGGTATATTAATGACATGGTAAAATGTTGAAAATGAGTGGTATTCCCCTTTAAGTAAAAGTGTCAACTGCAATGTGGAACTATAGTCTGTTACAAGTCCGGAATTCAAAATGTATACTTGCGTAAAAGTACAAGTATCGGCATATTCTTTTACTTTAAAGTACCTAAAGTAGAATGCAGAATGTCTCATTTCAAGTTTTCAAATGTATACAAATATTTAGAATATAGCACATAATAGTAGATTGGCTATTTTCAAATGGCAGAAATGTATTTAGGGCTGAAGTGGTATGTTTAGTAATAATAATCAAAATCTGCAAATTAACTAGTAACTAAAGTTTTCAGATAAATGTAGTGGAGTAAAAGTACAATATTTGCCTCAGTAGGAGAGGACACTGCAGCGCAGACATTTAAGCCGTTTATTAGGTGCGAATATACAAAAAAAACGACTATCGTTTCGACCTTGCGGTGTTCATCAGAGGCAGTATTTGCCACTGAGATGTAGTGGAGTAGATGTAAAAGTACTGACAATTTGAAATGCTCCACTAAAGTAAAAAAAGCACAGTACTGAGTAAATGTACTTAGCTACTTTACGCCAGTGGTCGTGGAACACACACACACACACACACACACACACACACACACACACACACACACACACACACAGCACCCCATCTCTGTGGGGTTTTCTTTTCTTTCTTTTTTTTTACAGCCAAGAGAGAAATGTCTCATACCGACGTGACGTGAGTCATGCTTTTGACACGAACACTTTCGTCCACCCCGCACAGACCTCGTCCACCCCGCACAGACCTCCCAGCTTTCTGAGTGGTGCAACCACTCCCTTACGGAGCTATGTGTGTGGGTGGCACATGTTGGGTGTGTCTGAGCACGAAAACAGCATGGTTGTTTTTCACCACCTGTGCGCAACCTAACACACACGCACATATGAACTGTATATATGGTGATTTCGGGTGTGCCAGTACAGTACAGTGACAGTACAGTACAGTAGAGGGTACAGTAGAGGGACCCCCACACGGTAACTGTCATTTCTCAACCGTTTCGGACGCGGGGCGGCTCGCTGGAATCGGGCAGGCACCCTGGGTGCGTTCCTGTGGGTCTGGAACGTCCGCCCCCCACCCCCACACAGAGTTGCACCACTCACTTCACATGGGTGTGATTTTTACAAACTCCTCCAGCATCACCTTGCACAAGAGCCCCTGGTTAACCCATTCTGGACGGGAGGGGCGGGAACCCCTTTTGGTGTTTTCAAGCATTATGTTATACTTTTGAAAAATAGCAGATCTACAAGCTCGTAGCTCGTATCTGGGAGGTCCCTATAGCTGGAACAACATATTTTCAGATGGGGGTCGGCGGCGGCCCCATTTCATATAATGTCTAGGGTCCTTGACATAGAAAAGATCAGAAAACTGTCAGGATTTAGAAGACATTTGTAAAATAAAATCTGGTCAGCCCTTAAAGGGTTAAGAGAGTAAATAAAGTTGATCCAGTTCCAACTGGAGCACGGCTTTTGAAAACGCACGTCTCTCAGTTTTTATCGCTACCCCCTCCCCTCACTCTCTCTGCCTCCCGGGCTGGATTAGCACCTCTGAAGGACCCTGCAGGGCACCTCCCCCCCCCCCCCCCCCACATAGTAAGAAAATGGGTGAGAGAATCCTGGTGTATTCCAGTGTTTTGTGGAGCCACCTGACGCGCTATGAATCCTGGTGTATTCCAGTGTTTTGTGGAGCCACCTGACGCACTATGAATCCTGGTGTATTCCAGTGTTTTGTGGAGCCACCTGACGCGCTATGAATCCTGGTGTATTCCAGTGTTTTGTGGAGCCACCTGACGCGCTATGAATCCTGGTGTATTCCAGTGTTTTGTGGAGCCACCTGACGCGCTATGAATCCTGGTGTATTCCAGTGTTTTGTGGAGCCACCTGACGCCCTATGAATCCTGGTGTATTCCAGTGTTTTGTGGAGCCACCTGACGCGCTATGAATCCTGGTGTATTCCAGTGTTTTGTGGAGCCACCTGACGCGCTATGAATCCTGGTGTATTCCAGTGTTTTGTGGAGCCACCTGACGCGCTATGAATCCTGGTGTATTCCAGTGTTTTGTGGAGCCACCTGACGCACTATGAATCCTGGTGTATTCCAGTGTTTTGTGGAGCCACCTGACGCGCTATGAATCCTGGTGTATTCCAGTGTTTTGTGGAGCCACCTGACGCGCTATGAATCCTGGTGTATTCCAGTGTTTTGTGGAGCCACCTGACGCACTTTGCGTGAATGAAAACAAAGCAATGCTGGATGGCGGACGTACGTCTATTATTCCATTAGTGGGGGGATTCTTTTTTTTGTGTTTGTTTCTTAGGGCCCCCTGATGCCCAAGTGCCCCTGCACACGTTCCCAAAGTGCCCATACAATTTTACAATTTACAATGTAGGCATTTAGCAGACGCTCTTAATCCAGAGCGATTTACATTAAGCAATAACAAAAAGCATGGCATACATGATACATCACATATATAAAAAGTAGTTATCATGAAACATGCGTAAACTAAGAACGTAACAGTGGAGTATCTATGTAAACTATACATACTATACTATATTATATATTATACATGTGTACTATAAAGTGCTATGACTACATAAAATGCAATTCTAGTGCTGTCTACGTAACATGCTATAAGTCTGTTTAAAATACTATCTAAGTCTACATAAAGTGCTATATTTAAAATACTATCTAAGTCTACATAAAGTGCTATCTAAGTCTACATAAAGTGCTATATTTAAAATACTATCTAAGTCTACATAAAGTGCTATCTAAGGGGCTAGTGCTACGGGCCATGGTGGAGTCTGAAGAGGTGGGTTTTCAGATCCGTCCCTCCTCTCTCTTGCTTCTCTCTCTCTCTCTCTCTCTCTCTCTCTCTCTCTCTCTCTCTCTCTCTCTCTCTCTCTCTCTCTCTCTTCATCTCTCTCTGCTTTTCGTCGCCTTCTGTCTACAGGGTCTCCAAATGATTGGTGAAAAAGGATGGAACAGAAAATGTGATACAGAATAGAAACGCCTACGCACTGTCGCCCCCACACATGTGGAGCCCTGCATCTTAATGACTCCATCTCAGCCTTTTGTATCACGCTTTCCATTTTTTGGCCAGAAGTGAAAACCATCTCCATCTGGTATGAATGAGGCTCCTCAGAAACGATGGAACTATATAAACCTTAGGGGAATTTCCAAATGGAACGTGAATAGAGAGTCTGAGGGAAAACGCCAAAACCTGTTTTTCTCGCTCGCTCTCTCTTGGGAATTGATATTGGGCGGGAACACCCTTTTGGTGTTAGCATTATGTTATGCTTTAGCTATTGAAAAATAGCAGATCTACAAGCTCATAGCGCGCCACCGAGTGGCGCGCTACGAGCCTGTAGGTCTGCTATTTTTGAAAAATCGAAGAACGACTGACATAGAAACATAGCTTTTTCAGAAAACTGTCAGGATGTACAGTAGAAGACATTTTTAGAATCTGATCTCAGGTCAAATTGGGTTAAAATGTCATGTTTCATTTACAGATATGCAGGAGGCGTACGACCCTACAGGACAGTCCCGCTACGCGGAGGCGTGCAGGGTTTTACAAGTGGTTCCCGCCTCCTACTTTCTGCGCTCCACAAAGAACACAGAGTTGTCCATGACGCACCGTGGTCTCGGACCCCAGGTAAAGGCAAGACCTGAGGACCATTCTATACAAATGTCTTCTAAATCCTGACAGTTTTCTGAAAAACCCCATGTTTCTATATGTCGTTCTCAAACTATTCCATGTCAAGAACCCCCAAGATTATATATGTATTTGGCCGCCGACCCCCATCTGAAAATATGTTGTTCCAGGGACTCCCCCCCCCCCCAGAAGCAAAGATTTGAGTTAAAAACGTTGGCTCTGAAAGAATATATATTCAAAGATTTGCACTACATTTTCACAATTTTTCAAAAATAGCAGACCTACAAGCTCGTAGCGTGGCACTCGGTGCCGCGCTATGAGCTTGTAGATCTGCTATTTTTTCAATAGCTAAGCTAAAGTATAAACATTACACTTAAAACACCAAAAGGGGTTCCCGCCCAGAATGGCTTAAGTCAGTGGTTCCCAAAGTGGGGTCCGGGGACCCCCAGGGGTACTTGAGGGAGTTCCAGGGGGTCCCCAGCTAAATGATAATTTGTAACCAAATGGACCCTTATGGGTCTGTAACTCAGAGAGTGTACAAATGGAACCAAATATTTGGTTCCATTTGAGTTAAATTAACAGTGGTTTTACAATATAAATTGGGGTCCCAGAGATAGAAATGCCATTAAATCGGGGGTCCGTAGCATAATGCGTGTGAAACTGGGGGGTCCTTGAAATGAATATGTTTCGGAATCACTGCCGTAAAAAATCCTCCCTTATCGGGGTCACTGGCATATGTTTTCAAATGGGGGGGTCTGTGGCCTAATACATGATGATTTGGGGGTCCTTGACACAAAAAAGTTTGGGAACCAAACCATTATGGTCAAATGCCTGTTTTTCATTCATGTGCCCGTGAGAGAAACAAAGGCTTCTATGACTTTGTTGTCAAAGCATTACGTTATGCTTTAGCTGTTGAAAAATAGCAGATCTACAAGCTCATAGCGCGGCACCGAGTGCCGCGCTATGAGCTTGTAGGTCTGCTATTTTTGAAAAATCGTGAAAATGTGGCGCAAATCTTTGAATATATATATCCTTTCGGAGCCAACGATTTGAACTGAAATATTAGCTTCTGGGAGGTCCCTGGAACAACATATTTTCAGATGGGGGTCCTCAGCCAAATACTGAATAATATACGGAATAATATATGCTTTCACTGTTCGCAGCTCAAATCAACGACCACTCGTGGTTATATAGGAATTGCATATTAGAGCAAATAAGCCTCAAGGGGCCATGGGTTTACCGTGGATTTTAGAACGGCTAATACAAGACACGTAGTGAACTGTGCTGCGGCACGGATGGGCTTCCAACCAGCTTAGCAGTTCTGAAATAACAGTAAACAACACGTGTGTGGCTTATTATTGTTCTTCTAAAACGGTTATAGTCCACTAGCCAGAATATGAACCCTCCGACCTGGACATGTTGAGTACACCAATGTTTTATGTTATAAATGTTGAGTATGGGTCCCCAGGATGTAGACGCTGCCGGATGTATGGGAGTATGGGTCCCCAGGATGTAGACGCTGCCGGATGCACATTTTCACAATAATTGGCATAATATGTGACCATACCATTAACAACCTATAAGGGGGGGAAAAAAGTTCATCATGCTTTATGTAGCATGTGACATGTCAAACTAGGGGGGTTTCATGATGCTGAATCCATTCCAAGCATTAGTTTATGTAGCATGTGACGTGTCAAACTAGGGGGGTTTCATGATGCTGAATCCATTCCAAGCATTAGTTTATGTAGCATGTGACGTGTCAAACTAGGGGGGTTTCATGATGCTGAATCCATTCCAAGCATTAGTTTATGTAGCATGTGACATGTCAAACTAGGGGGGTTTCATGATGCTGAATCCATTCCAAGCATTAGTTTATGTAGCATGTGACATGTCAAACTAGGGGGGTTTCATGATGCTGAATCCATTCCAAGCATTAGTTTATGTAGCATGTGACGTGTCAAACTAGGGGGGTTTCATGATGCTGAATCCATTCCAAGCATTAGTTTATGTAGCATGTGACGTGTCAAACTAGGGGGGTTTCATGATGCTGAATCCATTCCAAGCATTAGTTTATGTAGCATGTGACATGTCAAACTAGGGGGGTTTCATGATGCTGAATCCATTCCAAGCATTAGTTTATGTAGCATATGACATGTCAAACTAGGGGGTTTCATGATGCTGAATCCATTCCAAGCATTAGTTTTGCACAAAAACACTCCGTGGGCTAAAAACGGCCTTATAGCTGTCATCACAAATGTGAAGATGTCACATTTGTGGCTAAGGCCGTTTTTAGCCCAATGAGTGATTTGTTTTGTAAAACTAATGCTGAGAGAGTTTTAGTTAGTGTTATAAATAAAGAGTATAGGGGAGCTATAAGTTTAGCTTTGTTTGGATTTTAATAAAAACGTTGTTTGTTTCACATATAGTTTTCAAAGTTAGTTTTAGCTATCATAACCATGGCGTGCGTGCGTGCGTGCGTGCGTGCATATGCGTGTGACCGTGCATATGCATGCGTGCGTGCGTGCATATGCGTGCGTGCGTGCGTGCATATGTGTGCGTGCGTGCATATGCGTGCGTGCATGCGTCCGTGCGTGTGTGTCCATGCGTGTGTGTGTGTGTGTGTGTGTGTGTGTGTGTGTGTGTGTGTGTGCGTGCGTGCGTGTGCGTGTGTGCGTGCGTGCTTGTCTGCAGGGCGCCACAGCTCTGGCAGTTCCCCTGGTAACCAACACTTCCATCCAGAGACTCAACCTGAGAGATAATTGGATGGAAGGAGCAGGCGGAGCGGCCGTGGCTGACATGTTAAAGGAGAACTGCTACATTACAGGTGATTGTACTGGACGGACTGTACAGTACGGTACTGGACACTCCCTCCAGCTGTCTTTCATCTTCAGCTCCTCTCGCTCTCTCTCTCTGACGGCCGACGCGTCCCTGTTTTTACTCACGGAATTCTCCCCAGTGAGGGGCGGCGGGAAGGGGGTGGGGGGGGGTGATCGTCGGGGGGCATTAACCCATTTAGAGACCTGACTTTGAAATTTAGAAAATGTCTTCTAAATCAGGGATTCTCAACCCGTGGGTCGCGACCCCTCGGGGGGTCGCCAAATTATTTTGGGGGGTCCCCAAATAATTTAAAAAAATAAAAATAAGAAATCTTTTTCTTTCTTTTTTTTGCAACTGAATGGCTGGAAAGTGGAAATGAAGAGTTTACATAGTACACATAGTACATGCATACACCTTCCCTAATGATTATATCTGGTTTCAGTATTTATTTATGGTGTATTGTCTCTATTATTAAGGTTATTGTAGCAGTCAATTTATATTGGAGGTCGGGAGGGGGCGGGGCGGGGGTCCCAAGACGTTGCCAAAGCATTTTCGGGGGTCCCCGGCCAAAAGCGTTGAGAACCCCTGTTCTAAATCATGAACGTTTTTCTGAAAACACTATGTTTCTATATCAGTGGTTCTCAACATTTCAGAATAATATATTCAATGATTTGCGCCTCATATTTTCACAAATTAAAAAAAATAGCAGACCTACAAGCTCATAGCGCGGCACTCGGTGCCGCGCTATGAGCTTGTAGATCTGCTATTTTGTCAATAGCTATAAGTATAACATAATGCTTAAAACACCAAAAGGGGTTCCCGGCGACAGTCCTGTATGCGGATTCAAACACACTGCCTTATTAATGTACTACAGCGAACAACCTTTACGATTGTTTTAGTTGCCTTAGGTTCAAGATTCAGAAATGGTAAATGGTGCATTTATAATGCGCCTTTATCCAAGGCGCTTTACATAGACTGTGCATTACATTCACTCACACATTCATACACCGATGGCAGCGGAAACCATGCAAGGCACCAACTAGCACATCAGGAGGAGCAATTAGGGGTTCAGTGTCTTGCTCAAAGACACTTCGACACCAACTCTGGGCCACTCGGTAACAGGTCAGGTCGCCCCAATTCCATCTCGCCCCAGATTTTTTCCGCCGACCTCACGCCGACAGCTCGGTGCGGCGGTTCTTGTATTCTTTATTTTGTTTTACTGAGAATAAGGTTAGAAATAAGTTTAGGGTTAGGCATAGTTTTACTGGGGTTAAGTTTAGAAATAGGGTTAGGTTTAGGCATCATTAGGTTTAACCGTTTAAGCATAATTTACTTAGATTACTTTGGGAATACCAGGCCGCGCTGAGTTGGTAAAGGGGCGAGCAGTCTCGCATTCGGCCACTCTACCCCTGAGCCACCGCCCCTATTCATATTGTAATATTGTTTGTACCCTTTTTGGAAAAAATATAAACAGAAACTCCTATGGAAAGGTTATATTATTTTACTTATATTGACCCTATAAACAATCCAAACCCAAACAAGCAACTGCACTTTAGAAACAAGCCCAAAAACAGCAACTACTAGCAAGTACGGTACCATGATTTACAAGTATGCAACAAGCCCACAAGCAGACCTGGCAACACAGCATGCACACTCATATCAGTGTTGATAACATTTTATTTAGTTTTAGTCATAGTCTTTTGAATAAAAGTCCATTTAGTTTGAGTCATATTTTAGTCACCTGAAATGTTTTAGTTTGAGTCAGCTAAATATCACGAGATGTTAGTCCACTGAATCTACTGTTAATTTTGTCGACAAAAATGTATTTTAGCAGGTATTCATGGCGTCATAATGGCACTTGCTTGCATGCTGAAAATAGCCGTGACGCGTTGTGAGCTTGTAGATCTGCTATTTTCAGAGCACAACACCCACTGTAACGCGGTGGCTCAGGGGTAGAGTGGCTGGATTAGTGTCGAAGTGTCCTTGAGCAAGACACTGAACCCCTAATTGCTCCTCCTGATGTGCTGGTTGGTACCTTGCATGGTTTCCTCCGCCATCGGTGTATGAATGTGTGTGTGAATGTGTGAATGTAATGCACATTCTATGTAAAGGTGTGTGAATGTGTGTGTGAATGGGTGAATGTAATGCACATTCTATGTAAAGGTGTGTGAATGTGTGTGAATGGGTGAATGTAATGCACAATATATGTAAAGGTGTGTGAATGTGTGTGTGAATGGGTGAATGTAATGCACAATATATGTAAAGGTGTGTGAATGGGTGAATGTAATGCACAATCTATGTAAAGGTGTGTGAATGTGTGTGAATGGGTGAATGTAATGCACAATCTATGTAAAGGTGTGTGAATGTGTGTGTGAATGTGTGAATGTAATGCACAATCTATGTAAAGGTGTGTGAATGTGTGTGTGAATGTGTGAATGTAATGCACAATCTATGTAAAGGTGTGTGAATGTGTGTGTGTGAATGTGTGAATGTAATGCACAATCTATGTAAAGGTGTGTGAATGTGTGTGTGAATGTGTGAATGCAATGCACAATCTATGTAAAGGTGTGTGAATGTGTGTGTGTGAATGTAATGCACAATCTATGTAAAGGTGTGTGAATGTGTGTGTGAATGTGTGAATGCAATGCACAATCTATGTAAAGGTGTATGCATGTGTGTGAATGTGTGAATGTAATGCACAATCTATGTAAAGGTGTGTGAATGTGTGTGAATGTGTGAATGTAATGCACGATCTATGTAAAGGTGTGTGAATGTGTGTGTGAATGGGTGAATGTAATGCACAATCTGTGTAAAGGTGTGTGAATGTGTGTGTGAATGTGTGAATGTAATGCACAATCTATGTAAAGTGTGTGTGTGAATGGGTGAATGTAATGCACAATCTATGTAAAGGTGTGTGAATGTGTGTGTGAATGGGTGAATGTAATGCACAATCTATATCACACTCATATCAGTGTTGATAACATTTTATTTAGTTTTAGTCATAGTCTTTTGAATAAAAGTCCATTTAGTTTGAGTCATATTTTAGTCACCTGAAATGTTTTAGTTTGAGTCAGCTAAATATCACGAGATGTTAGTCCACTGAATCTACTGTTAATTTTGTCGACAAAAATGTATTTTAGCAGGTATTCATGGCGTCATAATGGCACTTGCTTGCATGCTGAAAATAGCCGTGACGCGTTGTGAGCTTGTAGATCTGCTATTTTCAGAGCACAACACCCACTGTAACGCGGTGGCTCAGGGGTAGAGTGGCTGGATTAGTGTCGAAGTGTCCTTGAGCAAGACACTGAACCCCTAATTGCTCCTCCTGATGTGCTGGTTGGTACCTTGCATGGTTTCCTCCGCCATCGGTGTATGAATGTGTGTGTGAATGTGTGAATGTAATGCACATTCTATGTAAAGGTGTGTGAATGTGTGTGAATGGGTGAATGTAATGCACAATATATGTAAAGGTGTGTGAATGTGTGTGTGAATGGGTGAATGTAATGCACAATATATGTAAAGGTGTGTGAATGGGTGAATGTAATGCACAATCTATGTAAAGGTGTGTGAATGTGTGTGAATGGGTGAATGTAATGCACAATCTATGTAAAGGTGTGTGAATGTGTGTGTGAATGTGTGAATGTAATGCACAATCTATGTAAAGGTGTGTGAATGTGTGTGTGAATGTGTGAATGTAATGCACAATCTATGTAAAGGTGTGTGAATGTGTGTGTGTGAATGTGTGAATGTAATGCACAATCTATGTAAAGGTGTGTGAATGTGTGTGTGAATGTGTGAATGCAATGCACAATCTATGTAAAGGTGTGTGAATGTGTGTGTGTGAATGTAATGCACAATCTATGTAAAGGTGTGTGAATGTGTGTGTGAATGTGTGAATGCAATGCACAATCTATGTAAAGGTGTATGCATGTGTGTGAATGTGTGAATGTAATGCACAATCTATGTAAAGGTGTGTGAATGTGTGTGAATGTGTGAATGTAATGCACGATCTATGTAAAGGTGTGTGAATGTGTGTGTGAATGGGTGAATGTAATGCACAATCTGTGTAAAGGTGTGTGAATGTGTGTGTGAATGTGTGAATGTAATGCACAATCTATGTAAAGTGTGTGTGTGAATGGGTGAATGTAATGCACAATCTATGTAAAGGTGTGTGAATGTGTGTGTGAATGGGTGAATGTAATGCACAATCTATGTAAAGGTGTGTGAATGTGTGTGTGAATGGGTGAATGTAATGCACAATCTATGTAAAGGTGTGTGAATGTGTGTGTGAATGGGTGAATGTAATGCACGATCTATGTAAAGGTGTATGAATGTGTGTGTGAATGGGTGAATGTAATGAATGTGTGTGTGAATGGGTGAATGTAATGCACAATCTATGTAAAGGTGTGTGAATGTGTGTGTGAATGGGTGAATGTAATGCACAATCTATGTAAAGGTGTGTGAATGTGTGTGTGAATGGGTGAATGTAATGCACAATCTATGTAAAGGTGTATGAATGTGTATGTGAATGGGTGAATGTAATGCACAATCTATGTAAAGGTGTATGAATGTGTGTGTGAATGTGTGAATGTAATGAATGCACAATCTATGTAAAGCTGTGTGAATGGGTGAATGTAATGCACAATCTATGTAAAGCTGTGTGAATGGGTGAATGTAATGCACAATCTATGTAAAGCTGTGTGAATGTGTGAATGTAATGCACAATCTATGTAAAGCGTTATATAAATATAAATGCACCATTTACCATTTATGACTAAAATATTTAATGTAAAAGTGGTTACATCTGTCTGGGGTTTAATACATATTTAACTACATAAAGATATTAGCAAGCTCATAATTAAAAAAATAACTACATTGGTTCCATCGGGACATATAGGCATTTTTTCCCCATTTACTGAAAGGTAATGATTTTGGACAACCTGTTTTTGTGTTTAAAAAAAACAAATAAAGAAATTTGAGTCTCGCGTCTCGCTGCTCAGAAATGTGATAATTAGCTAGTACTTATAGCCTAATTAGTGAGCAATCCTGAATATGCAACAATATGTCAGAGTGTCTGCTAGTGCACGTCTCTGTCTCACAGGATCCTTCCTGTAGGACTGTGTGTGTGTGTGTGTGTGTGTGTGTGTGTGTGTGTGTGTGTGTGTGTGTGTGTGTGTGTGTGTGTGTGTGTGTGTGTGTGTGTGTGTGTGTGTGTGTGTGTGTGTGTGTGTGTGTGTGTGTGTGTAATTTCCTTTGATGGAAATAAAATCCATACTTATATGAATATTGTAATAGTTTTAAAAGACTGTCTATATCTATAACCCAGCAGGGAGACCCAAATGCCGTGCTGTCTTTACCTTAAAAATGAGTGAAGTGCCCTTTAAATCTGACTGACAGTCACTGTATCATAAAAAACAGAAATACCTTAAAGAATTTGGAGACAGACAAATAAAGTTCTGAGAGGAAGGATTAAGGTTTTAACAACAGTTTTAGTAGGTATAAAGTCAATTTACAGAGAAATGTAATGGAATTCAGCAAGTAATTACATCATATATAATTTAGAGTAAATAGTCCAATTGTCCGAGTGCTGAATAGGCCTCTCAGTATGCAAGTTAACTTGACTGGGGACAGACAGTATGGAGACAGAATAAGGAGTCAACAAGATATAAGATATTAAATCTGAACCTTGCGTCAGGAAATCCATAATATAAATATGATAAAATAATATAAAGGATAATATAGGGCTGAGATGATTAGGCACGTGGATGGTGACATGACATTTAATAGGATTAGAGGAGCAGCCCTGTGTAAACAGGCAGTATAGGCTATGAGTATTAATGATAAAAAGGGCAAGATGACCAAATATGACCTTATATGGAACACGGTCTGGGCCCAAAGTTATGGGGCCGATCTGCAGGAAACTGGGAGTCCTTCCAGAAATTAAAAGGGTAGAGAATCAATGTCGTAACTTAAGCAAAGGCTCCATTTGATTCCATTTGTATTCTCTTTGGATTTAACACTTGCATTACTGATGTAAGGCCAGGTACCACACAAGCTGACTTTTAAGCTTGGACACCTTCACCGCCCAGCGGGTAGAGCCATTGTCTTTTAAATTGAACAATGGGCTGTCTGGAGGTGTGAAGTCCACTCCTGTGGGGGGGAAGGGTTAACCTGACTCCGCCAGATGGGGCAGCAGAGAGTACACTGGGTTCCCCTCTCCTGCTCCCATGTGGGAACTCTCAGGCAGACTTGATGCCCGGCCACAAAACGGCCTGGCCAATCAGCAGCAGCTATCCCGCCTCTAGCTGCTGCTGATTGGCCAGGCCGTTTTGCCAATCTAGGCAGCTAGGGGTCATTTTGACCGAAAATGAATAGGTGAGAGATGGTATGAGTGTGCCTAAATTCATATTTTAGATCAAAAATAAAAAATAAAGACAACTCGCACACACTGTGGGCTCCGGTGCTGTGAAAAGTGCCTTTATTGCACCATAAGATGACTGTGATGTTTGGTTCCTCCTCCTCCTCATCATCATCATCATGTGTTTGTTTGTTTGGTTCCTCCTCATCATGTGTTTGTTTGGTTCCTCCTCCTCATGTGTTTGTTTGTTTGGTTCCTCCTCCTCATGTGTTTGTTTGTTTGGTTCCTCCTCCTCATGTGTTTGTTTGTTTGGTTCCTCCTCCTCATGTGTTTGTTTGTTTGGTTCCTCCTCCTCATGTGTTTGTTTGTTTGGTTCCTCCTCCTCATGTGTTTGTTTGTTTGGTTCCTCCTCCTCATGTGTTTGTTTGTTTGGTTCCTCCTCCTCATGTGTTTGTTTGTTTGGTTCCTCCTCCTCATGTGTTTGTTTGGTTCCTCCTCCTCATGTGTTTGTTTGTTTGGTTCCTTCTCCTCATGTGTTTGTTTGTTTGGTTCCTCCTCCTCATGTGTTTGTTTGTTTGGTTCCTCCTCCTCATGTGTTTGTTTGTTTGGTTCCTCCTCCTCATGTGTTTGTTTGTTTGGTTCCTCCTCCTCATGTGTTTGTTTGTTTGGTTCCTCCTCCTCATGTGTTTGTTTGTTTGGTTCCTCCTCCTCATGTGTTTGTTTGTTTGGTTCCTCCTCCTCATGTGTTTGTTTGTTTGGTTCCTCCTCCTCATGTGTTTGTTTGTTTGGTTCCTCCTCCTCATGTGTTTGTTTGTTTGGTTCCTCCTCCTCATGTGTTTGTTTGTTTGGTTCCTCCTCCTCGTGTGTTTGTTTGTTTGGTTCCTCCTCCTCATGTGTTTGTTTGTTTGTTTGGTTCCTTCTCCTCATGTGTTTGTTTGTTTGGTTCCTCCTCATCATGTGTTTGTTTGTTTGGTTCCTCCTCCTCATGTGTTTGTTTGTTTGTTTGTTTGTTTGGTTCCTCCTCCTCATGTGTTTGTTTGTTTGTTTGTTTGTTTGGTTCCTCCTCCTCATGTGTTTGTTTGTTTGGTTCCTCCTCCTCATGTGTTTGTTTGTTTGTTTGGTTCCTCATCCTCGTGTGTTTGTTTGTTTGGTTCCTCCTCATCATGTGTTTGTTTGTTTGGTTCCTCCTCCTCATGTGTTTGTTTGTTTGTTTGTTTGTTTGGTTCCTCCTCCTCATGTGTTTGTTTGTTTGTTTGTTTGTTTGGTTCCTCCTCCTCATGTGTTTGTTTGTTTGTTTGGTTCCTCCTCCTCATGTGTTTGTTTGTTTGTTTGGTTCCTTCTCCTCATGTGTTTGTTTGTTTGTTTGGTTCCTCCTCCTCATGTGTTGTTTGTTTGGTTCCTCCTCCTCATGTGTTTGTTTGTTTGGTTCCTCCTCCTCATGTGTTGTTTGTTTGGTTCCTCCTCATCATGTGTTTGTTTGTTTGGTTCCTCCTCATGTGTTTGTTTGTTTGTTTGTTTGTTTGTTTGTTTGGTTCCTCCTCCTCATGTGTTTGTTTGTTTGGTTCCTCCTCCTCATGTGTTTGTTTGTTTGGTTCCTCCTCCTCATGTGTTTGTTTGTTTGTTTGGTTCCTCCTCCTCATGTGTTTGTTTGTTTGGTTCCTCCTCCTCGTGTGTTTGTTTGTTTGGTTCCTCCTCCTCATGTGTTTGTTTGTTTGGTTCCTCCTCCTCGTGTGTTTGTTTGTTTGGTTCCTCCTCCTCGTGTGTTTGTTTGTTTGGTTCCTTCTCCTCATGTGTTTGTTTGTTTGGTTCCTCCTCCTCATGTGTTTGTTTGTTTGGTTCCTCCTCCTCATGTGTTTGTTTGTTTGGTTCCTCCTCCTCATGTGTTTGTTTGTTTGGTTCCTCCTCCTCGTGTGTTTGTTTGTTTGGTTCCTCCTCCTCATGTGTTTGTTTGTTTGTTTGGTTCCTCCTCCTCATGTGTTTGTTTGTTTGGTTCCTCCTCCTCGTGTGTTTGTTTGTTTGGTTCCTTCTCCTCATGTGTTTGTTTGTTTGGTTCCTCCTCCTCATGTGTTTGTTTGTTTGGTTCCTCCTCCTCATGTGTTTGTTTGTTTGGTTCCTCCTCCTCATGTGTTTGTTTGTTTGGTTCCTCCTCCTCGTGTGTTTGTTTGTTTGGTTCCTCCTCCTCATGTGTTTGTTTGTTTGTTTGGTTCCTTCTCCTCATGTGTTTGTTTGTTTGTTTGGTTCCTTCTCCTCATGTGTTTGTTTGTTTGGTTCCTCCTCATCATGTGTTTGTTTGTTTGGTTCCTCCTCCTCATGTGTTTGTTTGTTTGTTTGTTTGTTTGGTTCCTCCTCCTCATGTGTTTGTTTGTTTGTTTGTTTGTTTGGTTCATCCTCCTCATGTGTTTGTTTGTTTGTTTGGTTCCTCCTCCTCATGTGTTTGTTTGTTTGTTTGGTTCCTCCTCCTCATGTGTTTGTTTGTTTGTTTGGTTCCTCCTCCTCATGTGTTTGTTTGTTTGTTTGGTTCCTCCTCCTCATGTGTTTGTTTGTTTGGTTCCTCCTCCTCATGTGTTTGTTTGTTTGTTTGGTTCCTCATCCTCGTGTGTTTGTTTGTTTGGTTCCTCCTCCTCATGTGTTTGTTTGTTTGTTTGGTTCCTCATCCTCGTGTGTTTGTTTGTTTGGTTCCTCCTCCTCATGTGTTTGTTTGTTTGTTTGGTTCCTCATCCTCGTGTGTTTGTTTGTTTGGTTCCTCCTCCTCATGTGTTTGTTTGTTTGGTTCCTCCTCCTCATGTGTTTGTTTGTTTGTTTGGTTCCTCCTCCTCATGTGTTTGTTTGTTTGGTTCCTCCTCCTCATGTGTTTGTTTGTTTGGTTCCTCCTCCTCATGTGTTTGTTTGTTTGGTTCCTCCTCCTCATGTGTTTGTTTGTTTGGTTCCTCCTCCTCGTGTGTTTGTTTGTTTGGTTCCTCCTCCTCATGTGTTTGTTTGTTTGGTTCCTCCTCCTCGTGTGTTTGTTTGTTTGGTTCCTTCTCCTCATGTGTTTGTTTGTTTGGTTCCTCCTCCTCATGTGTTTGTTTGTTTGGTTCCTCCTCCTCATGTGTTTGTTTGTTTGGTTCCTCCTCCTCATGTGTTTGTTTGTTTGGTTCCTCCTCCTCGTGTGTTTGTTTGTTTGGTTCCTCCTCCTCATGTGTTTGTTTGTTTGTTTGGTTCCTTCTCCTCATGTGTTTGTTTGTTTGTTTGGTTCCTTCTCCTCATGTGTTTGTTTGTTTGGTTCCTCCTCATCATGTGTTTGTTTGTTTGGTTCCTCCTCCTCATGTGTTTGTTTGTTTGTTTGTTTGTTTGGTTCCTCCTCCTCATGTGTTTGTTTGTTTGTTTGTTTGTTTGTTTGGTTCATCCTCCTCATGTGTTTGTTTGTTTGTTTGGTTCCTCCTCCTCATGTGTTTGTTTGTTTGTTTGGTTCCTCCTCCTCATGTGTTTGTTTGTTTGTTTGGTTCCTCCTCCTCATGTGTTTGTTTGTTTGTTTGGTTCCTCCTCCTCATGTGTTTGTTTGTTTGGTTCCTCCTCCTCATGTGTTTGTTTGTTTGTTTGGTTCCTCATCCTCGTGTGTTTGTTTGTTTGGTTCCTCCTCATCATGTGTTTGTTTGTTTGGTTCCTCCTCCTCATGTGTTTGTTTGTTTGTTTGTTTGGTTCCTCCTCCTCATGTGTTTGTTTGTTTGTTTGTTTGTTTGTTTGTTTGGTTCCTCCTCCTCATGTGTTTGTTTGTTTGTTTGGTTCCTCCTCATCATGTGTTGTTTGTTTGGTTCCTCCTCCTCATGTGTTTGTTTGTTTGGTTCCTCCTCATCATGTGTTTGTTTGTTTGGTTCCTCCTCCTCATGTGTTTGTTTGTTTGTTTGTTTGTTTGTTTGGTTCCTCCTCCTCATGTGTTTGTTTGTTTGTTTGGTTCCTCCTCCTCATGTGTTTGTTTGTTTGTTTGTTTGGTTCCTTCTCCTCATGTGTTTGTTTGTTTGGTTCCTCCTCCTCATGTGTTTGTTTGTTTGTTTGTTTGTTTGGTTCCTCCTCCTCATGTGTTTGTTTGTTTGTTTGTTTGGTTCCTCCTCCTCATGTGTTTGTTTGTTTGTTTGTTTGGTTCCTCCTCCTCATGTGTTTGTTTGTTTGTTTGTTTGGTTCCTCCTCCTCATGTGTTTGTTTGTTTGTTTGTTTGTTTGGTTCCTCCTCCTCATGTGTTTGTTTGTTTG
The DNA here is from genome assembly GCF_951216825.1 of Electrona antarctica. Lineage (NCBI taxonomy): Eukaryota > Metazoa > Chordata > Actinopteri > Myctophiformes > Myctophidae > Electrona > Electrona antarctica. Next base: position 6,290,887 of record NC_136793.1, read on the forward strand.
TTTGGTTCCTCCTCCTCATGTGTTTGTTTGTTTGTTTGTTTGGTTCCTTCTCCTCATGTGTTTGTTTGTTTGGTTCCTCCTCCTCATGTGTTTGTTTGTTTGTTTGGTTCCTCCTCATCATGTGTTTGTTTGTTTGGTTCCTCCTCCTCATGTGTTTGTTTGTTTGTTTGTTTGTTTGTTTGTTTGTTTGGTTCCTCCTCCTCATGTGTTTGTTTGTTTGTTTGGTTCCTCCTCCTCATGTGTTTGTTTGTTTGTTTGGTTCCTTCTCCTCATGTGTTTGTTTGTTTGTTTGGTTCCTCCTCCTCATGTGTTGTTTGTTTGGTTCCTCCTCCTCATGTGTTGTTTGTTTGGTTCCTCCTCCTCATGTGTTTGTTTGTTTGGTTCCTCCTCCTCATGTGTTTGTTTGTTTGGTTCCTCCTCCTCATGTGTTTGTTTGTTTGGTTCCTCCTCCTCATGTGTTTGTTTGTTTGTTTGTTTGGTTCCTCCTCCTCATGTGTTTGTTTGTTTGGTTCCTCCTCCTCATGTGTTTGTTTGTTTGGTTCCTCCTCCTCATGTGTTTGTTTGTTTGGTTCCTCCTCCTCATGTGTTTGTTTGTTTGGTTCCTCCTCCTCATGTGTTTGTTTGTTTGGTTCCTCCTCCTCATGTGTTTGTTTGTTTGTTTGTTTGGTTCCTCCTCCTCATGTGTTTGTTTGTTTGTTTGTTTGTTTGGTTCCTCCTCCTCATGTGTTTGTTTGTTTGTTTGGTTCCTCCTCCTCATGTGTTTGTTTGTTTGTTTGTTTGGTTCCTTCTCCTCATGTGTTTGTTTGTTTGGTTCCTCCTCCTCATGTGTTTGTTTGTTTGGTTCCTCCTCATCATGTGTTTGTTTGTTTGGTTCCTCCTCCTCATGTGTTTGTTTGTTTGTTTGTTTGTTTGTTTGTTTGTTTGGTTCCTCCTCCTCATGTGTTTGTTTGTTTGTTTGGTTCCTCCTCCTCATGTGTTTGTTTGTTTGTTTGGTTCCTTCTCCTCATGTGTTTGTTTGTTTGTTTGGTTCCTCCTCCTCATGTGTTGTTTGTTTGGTTCCTCCTCCTCATGTGTTGTTTGTTTGGTTCCTCCTCCTCATGTGTTTGTGTGTTTGGTTCCTCCTCCTCATGTGTTTGTTTGTTTGGTTCCTCCTCCTCATGTGTTTGTTTGTTTGTTTGGTTCCTCCTCCTCATGTGTTTGTTTGTTTGGTTCCTCCTCCTCATGTGTTTGTTTGTTTGGTTCCTCCTCCTCATGTGTTTGTTTGTTTGGTTCCTTCTCCTCATGTGTTTGTTTGTTTGGTTCCTCCTCCTCATGTGTTTGTTTGTTTGGTTCCTCCTCCTCATGTGTTTGTTTGTTTGGTTCCTCCTCCTCATGTGTTTGTTTGTTTGGTTCCTCCTCCTCATCATCATCATGTGTTTGTTTGTTTGGTTCCTCCTCCTCATGTGTTGTTTGTTTGGTTCCTCCTCCTCATGTGTTTGTTTGTTTGGTTCCTCCTCCTCATGTGTTTGTTTGTTTGGTTCCTCCTCCTCATCATCATCATGTGTTTGTTTGTTTGGTTCCTCCTCCTCGTCATCCCAGAGGTGGACCTGTCAGACAACAGCCTGGGGGAGCTCGGGGCCAGGGCCGTGTCCGTCATGCTGCAAGAAAACACCAGCCTGGTGTCTCTCCGGCTGTCTGGGAACCGCCTGGACGTCCGCTGTGCTCAGCACCTGGCCCGGGCCCTCACCACCAACACCACGCTGCAGAGCCTGGACCTCAGCCACAACACCATGGGAGATGCCGCAGGTATAGACAGATCCACCACCATGCAGCGCAAACACATTTATTTTGTCACAATGGTGGGTGCATTCATTCATTCATTCACTGTGCCACGCACGCACGCACGCACAACGCACGCACGCATGCACGCACGCACGCACGCATGCATGCACGCACACACGCACGCACGCACGCACGCAAGTTGATCAAATAGAATCTATTTTCGGGTACTGCATCGTCTATTTCTCGCTCAAATGTTTTCAATATTGGAAACAGCAGTAAATCAACAGAGCACAGCAGGTGCTCCGAGGGTTTGATTAGGCATCTGTTATAGAGCGGAGCGGTCCATTATCCAGAAATAACAGACCCGATGAATTCGGCGATTGACCAACCAGAATCAAGCATTCAACCAAGCCATGCCGTGTAGTAAATGATTGTGGGTATGAATGTGCCCCATTATGACGAAGTGTTATCACTCACAGTATAATGTACAGTATAATACTGACAGTATAATATGGTCAAATATTGCTGTGAAAGTGAAAGTTTCTCAGTCAAATTTGTACTTGAGTTGTAGTACTGGAATAATTGCTTTTACACATTTAATACTATTTAAATTTAAAAGTCAAAATTAACAAAGTACATTTTCTTTTTAATATAAGTGCATTGCTGTAGGCCTATTTCAAATGTTGTAATCACCCCCCCCCCCCAAAAAAAAATAAACTAGATCTGCTATTTTCAAATCGGGCTTAAGTGGTTAATTCATAAGTGTATATGTATGATCCTCGAAAAGTATATATTTGTCTTCATACTATAATGGAGAGTATTCAAAAATGCAAATACTTTAGTAAAGTATTACAGATACACAAAACATAATAATTTAAAGTATATTACTCAAGTAAAAGTACTTTGTTACTGTCTACTAATGACCACAGTGAGTTTTTGTTGTTGTTTTTTTTATCTTGTTGCTTGTGCAGAGGATAGGAGCAAAATGGCTGTTCTCTTTGATCTATGCGGTGCCTGCTGTATTGTTTTCTAAATGGTCAACTAGTTTACCATTTTGAAAACAATAATTGAATGTGACTTTTCCTTTGAGTCACGCCCCGAGGAAGGCCCACGCAGGTCGACACCGCTCGAGTCACGCCCCGAGGAAGGCCCACGCAGGTCGACACCGCTCGAGTCACGCCCCGAGGAAGGCCCACGCAGGTCGACACCGAGTCACGCCCCGAGGAAGGCCCACGCAGGTCGACACCGAGTCACGCCCCGAGGAAGGCCCACGCAGGTCGACACCGCTCGGCGTCCTTTGACTGGCTTTTTAACCCATTTCGACCTGAGGCCGATTCTAAAGAAATGTCTTCTATAAGTTCTCCGTTTTCTGAAAAACCTATGTTTCTGTATGTCAGTGGTGCTCAACCACTTTCATGTCAAGGACCCCCAGAATTATCTGTATTTGTCCGTATATTATTCTGTATTTGGCTGAGGACCCCCATCTGAAAATATGTAGTTCCAGGGACCTCCCAGAAGCTAATATTTGAGTTCAAATCGTTGGCTCCGAAAGGATATATATATTCAAAGATTTGTGCCACATTTTCACGATTTTTCAAAAATAGCAGACCTACAAGTTCATAGCGCGGCACTCGGTGCCGCGCTATGAGCTTGTAGATCTGCTATTTTTCAACAGCTAGAGCATAACATAATGCTTAAAAACACCAAAAGGGGTTCCCGCCCAACATGGGTTAATTGCTTTTATTTTTTGCCACATGCCCTGAGACACTAAAAGGCTTTTTTAATCATGTCCTTGCTCATCCGGAGTGTGCTGGGAGTCGGCCTGAGGGCTTCCTTTTATATCAATAATGGAACATTATGCCTGAGAAAACACAGCAAATACAGCAAGTTCAACTTTATTGTTCTCTATTACGAAAGGAAATGACTGACAGGCAGGCAGGCAGGCAGGCAGGCAGGCAGGCAGACAGACAGACAGACAGACAGACAGACAGCGGTGACTCAGGGGTAGAGTGGCTGGATGGGAACCGCAAGGTTGCCAGTTCAAACCCGGGCTCCCCCAGAGTTAGTGTCGAAGTGTCCTTGAGCAAGACACTGAACCCCTAATTGCTCCTGATGTGCTGGTTGGTGCCTTGCATGGTTTCCGTCGCCATCGGTGTGTGAATGTGTGTGTGTGAATGGGTGAATGTAATGCACAATCTATGTAAAGTGCCTTGGATAAAGGCGCTATATAAATGCACCATTTACAGACAGACAGACAGACAGACAGACAGACAGACAGACAGTAAGCAGATCAATCTGTATTGATCCCTCCTGTGGGAGCAATCCAGTCCAGAAAAACATGCAGGTATGACGTATATAATGTTACTCACATTATGCACATAAATGTACAAACAGCAGATGCATGATGCTTGTTTACATGGTATCCTATATTTGTTACTTTGTAGCATTTCAAATGTTGATAGCTTTATTTTTCCCCTATAGTAAATACCGGTCCATATATCTATCGGTCAGATGTGAATTAATTATATTGGATAAACGGTGGAATGTTTTATTTTTTATTTTGGGCGGGAACCCCTTTTGGTGTTAGCATTATGTTATGCTTTAGCTATTGAGAAATTGCAGATCTACAAGCTCGTAGCGCGCCACCGAGTGGCACGCTACGAGCTTGTAGGTCTGCTATTTTTGAAAAATCGAAGAACGATAGAAACATAGCTTTTTCAGAAAACTGTCAGGATGTAGAAGACATGTTTAGAATCTGATCTCAGGTCAAAATGGGTTAATAATATTTGGATTTATTCCAGAGAAGAGATCATAGAGTTGTAAATGCTCAGAGAGGAGAGAGGGTTTCGGATATATTCTTCTGAAGTTCAAACAGTGATACGTTTTTTTTATACAGAGACTGTTTGTTCACGGCTCACGCCTTGTCATCACGTCAGCTGTCATCTGTGGCCCCTTCTTACCTCGTTTCCTTGGCAACTATAGTGTTCATGGCAACCTCGATACTGTAAACAATCCCGAGGTTAACCTGCTAATGTTGTTGACGTATACCGGCAGGAGCCCATCAGACCAAAACAACATGATGCATGATTGATGACCACAGACATTATTGACACAATACAAATGGAAAATGGAACACTTGAGATCCATCAGATAATGATACAAAATGAGACACGCCAATAGGCCTATCTCACAGCCCCCTTTCCACAACCCCTTCCGGTAGCTAGTGGTGTCATTTAACATTAGGCATTTACACGTTTTCTTCTCTGGAGAATCTAAGTACATTTCCTAATGTAAAAATGTGTCAGACCAATATTATTATGAAGCAAACAAGATGGTAAATCAGCTCGAACAGATAGAACAAACCTTACCTTGAGAAAACAAAAGTTGTAGACTTAAATGACCTCTGTTAACATGTAGTGTCTATGGAGTGACGTCACGCTATCACTACTAGCTCCGAAAGGGGGCGTGGAAAGGGGGCGGGGACATTCTGTGAGATAGGCCTATTGTTTTCTTAGCACTCGACATTTTCGACCACTTAACTGGCCGTCTGTTGACTATAGAGCGTCGCAGTCCCGCCCCCTTTCATGACGACGCCAGGCCCAGGAAATAATTCCCAATGCATTTTTCCCATAGACATTTCACAAAGTATTTATTTAAAGACGGTTACGCCGCGTACAAAGCCAACTAGAGTCGTGACAAATCATGACAACAAACACAATATTTTGGACCAAACAAATAATTACAAAGAAGAAAAACAACAAAAAGAGTGTTTTAACCTGCCGTTTTTTTTCTTCTTTCTAATTATTTGTTCGGCCCGAAAAATTGTGTTTGTTGTCATGATTTGTCACAACTGTGGTTGGCTTTGTACGAGGCTTAAAAGGTCTTTAAATAAAAAACGTTTTGAAATGAACGAAAATGAAAGGGGAATAATTTCCTGGGCCCTGGTAGGAGGCGGGACTGCGACGCTCTATAGCGTGTGAAAACGTGTACGTCACCAAGGGGGGCGGCGTCTGAAAAGCTAGGGACGGCCCTCTCGTGGGCATTAAATTCTAGCCCACATCACTCAGAATAGAGTGACGGTGGTATGTTTTTGTAAATATTGAGCTCGTTCTTGGCGACAACATAGTGAACCAACACCAGGATGGATAGAAAGAACGTCGGGCCCAAATACATTACAAGGACAAGGAAAATGTTGTGAACAAACACGGCTGTGCTTAGATACTTTGTTGAACGTTATGTCTCTGCACCCGTGCGCCGTACAGCCATTCTACGTCTTTTTGTAAACTCGTCAAGTCTGCACCATTGTGAGGTCAGTTTAAAAAAAGAACGTATACAAGCACACTGGATAGTCGCTCAATGTAAACAAACCAGACAAGCCAAAAAGTATGGCGGCCGCTACCACGTGACATATATGTTGACGCCCCCTCCAGGAGATTTTGGTACACACTACACTATAGATTCCATGGACCCTAGAGTCTATAGGGTCCATGGAATCTTCCGATATCGCTACTTGTACTGTGCCTTTCATATAGTCAACCCCGTGCAGGCAGAAAACATTGAGGGTCGGACGTTCAGCCGCATGTAAGTCTGCTATGCCCCACTGGGCTCCCACGTAAACGAATTACATAATCGGAAGGTCTGGGGAACGACATTATACACCCCTCGGGACCAAGGAGTCAATTTGTCTAAAACAACAAGGCTCACTGTAGAATAGATACCGCACTGTACATCATCATTACTATTGAATAAAATAAAATGACTGTAAACAGGACTTTGTATCAGCCATCTTCAAATGGTACACTTGCAGCGGTTATACCCCCAGGAGAGCGGAGACATCCACATGGCACGGTACACTGTACACTGTACACTGTACACGGTACACGGTACATGGCATGGTACACTTGCAGCGGTTATACCCCCAGGAGAGCGGAGACATCCACATGGCACGGTACACTGTACACTGTACACGGTACACGGTACACGGTACATGGCATGGTACACTTGCAGCGGTTATACCCCCTTCAAATGGTACACTTGCAGCGGTTATACCCCCAGGAGAGCGGAGACATCCACATGGCACGAACACCGGTGGGAGTAACTCCAGTAATAAGACTGTGTGCTCATGCACGTAATACATGTAATCCCCACGACACCTGGTTCCCACCCACTCCACCCACTCCACCTCCCACACACACACACACACACACACGCACGCACGCACGCACGCACGCACGCACGCACGCACGCACGCACGCACGCACGCACGCACGCACACACACTCCCCAACCGCATCCTCTTGCCATGGATTGCATTAACAACTTTATAGGCCCTATTCTCGAAAGGCAGTCGGAGGACTTGTGAAGGAGATGGTGCATGGATGGCATTCAAAGGTCAAGGATGTGCGTGTGCCTTAATTAGAACGTCTGTCAATTATGATGTGGATGAGTGTTGTGACGGTTTACCTTATCCCATTTTGGGCGGGAACCCCTTTTGGTGTTAGCATTATGTTATGCTTTATAGCTTTTGAAAAATAGCAGATCTACAAGCTCATAGCGCGCCACCGAGTGGCGCGCTATGAGCTTGTAGATCTGCTATTTTTGAAAAATCGAAGAACGACTGACATAGAAACATAGCTTTTTCAGAAAACTGGCAAGATATATTCAATTCAATTCAATCTTTATTGCAGACTCACGGTCCAGATGGAACAAAGGACAAAGGACAGTAAATAATAAAACAAATTAAAAATAGAAAAATTAAAATATACATATATACATACACAGTACATATGCTCACAGCCTGTAGAGGCAGTTTCGCCAATGTCTCCAAATCATGGAAGAGAACCTATTAGAGCTCTTCACAGGGTATAATAGAAGACATTTTTAGAATCTGATCTCAGGTCAAAATGGGTTATGTTAGAGTGATAGAACATAAGGACACACAGTAAAATCCTCAGTGTAATTGAACTCAGAGCGTATACACATGGGACCAATGTGCAGTTTGGTCGTATGTACACGCTCAGAGTCATAAATGGTTATATTAAGACTGAGGGTTTTATTTGTGTGGGTGTACTGTAGGCTATATAGATGCCGGTTTGATTTGTTTTGATTTATTTATTATAGATCCCCATTAGCTTACTGTGAGTCACAGCAGCTACTCTTCCTGGGGTCTTAAACATATCATCAAAAACATTTCTTCCATATTATCACATACATTCACATATACAACATTCATCCAACACAACAACACAACACAACACAACTCATGATCCGTCTACTAAGTACAATCCAATCTTCAACATTGATAGTAAAGTATTGTAATGGGATATATAGCTCATATATACAGTAGCTCATCTCCTTCACATCTCTTGAGTGAACAAAAACAACTTCAGCTTCTTCTTAAAACTCATATAGTTATCCTCATAAACAAAACAAATGAGGTAATGAGTAGGGACAATTTTTGGCATCTGCCACTTGAATTAAGTTGACTTTATTGATTGACTGACTGAAAAAGTGCCATAATGCAATACTTTGTTTTCAAGAGTGTTGCTGCACACAAATGTCGGTAGATTACAAATGAAATACAACAGAAACGACCTATTCCATTTCTCCCCTTTCCCATTCCAGGTGCATTTTGTCTTAAATGTAATGCCAGCGCTGCGCTATTCCAACGCCATTTTTAGCAATGGTTATTATAATGTTGTCAGTGAGTAGATCTTGTTGAGCTGGTCATTTTGAAAGTAGCTCTCATGTCAAAAAAGAGTGGGCACACCTGCTCTAGTGCAGGGGTTCTCAACGTTTTTGGCCGGGGACCCCCGGAAATGCTTTGGCAATGTCTCGGGACCCCCGCCCCGCCCCCTCCCGACCCCCAATATAAATTGACTGCTACAATAACCTTAACCCATTTTGGGCGGGAACCCCTTTTGATGTTTTAAGCATTGTTATAATTTAGCTATTGAAAAATAGCAGATCTACAAGCTCATAGCGCGCCACCGAGTGGCGCGCTATGAACTTGTAGGTCTGCTATTTTTGAAAAAAAGTGAAAATAAAAATTTAAAAAAAATCTTTTTTTTTTCTTTTTTTTGGAAAATAATTTGGGGACCCCCTAAAATAATTTGGCGACCCCCCGAGGGGTCGCGACCCACGGGTTGAGAACCCCTGCGTCTAGTGCAAGAACGGCCATCTCCTTTCATCTCTGCGTTGCGTGGCTGTGATTCATACGCGCATTTAATTAATTTCAGCCTCTCTTCCACTGCAGAAATATCAAAGGAATATCCACATGTGGTTTGGGTTCTGCACACTTACAGGCATACAGGCCTCTAGTGAGTTAACCCATTTAGGCCTGAAATTTAAAAACAAATCTTCTAAATTCTGACGGTTTTCTGAAATGCCTCATGTTTCTGTATCAGTGGTGCTCCATATTTCATGTCAAGGACCCCAAATATGATATGTAATTGGCCCGCCGACCCCCATCTGAAAATATGTTGTTCCAGGGACCCCCCAGAAGCAAAGATTTGAGTTAAAAACGCTCTGAAATAATATATATTCAAAGATTTGAGTTAAAAACGCTCTGAAATAATATATATTCAAAGATTTGAGTTAAAAACGCTCTGAAATAATATATATTCAAAGATTTGCACCACACTTTCACGATTTAAAAAAAAGATAGCAGATCTACAAGCTCGTAGCGCGCCACTCGGTGGCGCGCTATGAGCTTGTAGATCTGCTATTTTTCAACAGCTAAAGCATAACATAATGCTTTAAAACACCAAAAGGGGGTTCCCTTCCCGCCCAACATGGGTTAAAGTACACCGATCTGACACACTGGCATTTTATGAGATTCCAGCGTTTGGCATTTTTATTGCTTTATGTTTCTCACGAAGCCAAATCTCTGTGGATGTCTTTGTTTTCTCTGTCTTCCCCGGGTCTCCCTCTCCCTCAGCAGTCATAATGAAATATGCATTTACTGCAGGGATCTCAGGGGACTATATATGGAGGCTACGTGCGTGACATCATCCTACCCGGAAGTTATGCAGGAACGCCTACTGAGTGGAAAAGAAAAAAAAAGAAACGCTTTAGAATTTACAATTACAATTTAGGCATTTAGCAGACGCTCTTGTCTTAATCCAGAGCGATTTACATTAAGCAATAACAAAAAGCATGGCAATACATCACATACATAAAAAGTAGTCATATCATGAAACATGCGTAAGCTATATAAGAACGTAACAGTGGAGTATCTATATAATGAAACTATATATATAAACTATACATACTATACTATACATATGTACTATAAAGTGCTATGACTACATCAAAGTGCTATGACAGCTCTTCTGGCCTTGACAGCCCATACATCCAAACAGAAAAGTGATGGCATTAAACAATGTTCAATCTGGGAACCCATCTGCAAAAAAAAAGAAAAAACTGCTGTTTGTAGCTTAACTCGGAATCTGTTCTTGAGATATTAAACGATGTTAAACTCACCAACATTGCAGGTGTATACAGAAAGCTTGAATTATCCTCTTTCTAGCTGCAAAGGTTTTGTTTCATAAAAATCCACCATAGACATGTTATGAGCTACTTTCTGTCAAGGAATTCCGTGCAGGTGGTTATTTTTCTAAGTGTCAGAGTTTGGAAGCGCTCGTTTTCAATAATGCAACGTCCTGCTGCCTCCTGCATTACCTGTATGTATTTTTTATTGAGCAAGTGAAGACAGTGTGCAGGTGTTCATTTTTAATCCTTTGTTCATATACTCCACCAACGCACCTGTCACACACATTCTATTGTAGAGACTTTTGATTAAGATTGTAGCTCCTCGCCACCAGGCCATCTGGCGTCTGACATTCTGCATACTAAATGAAGGGTCCTGTCATCACCACAACAATAACCAGCGTTGGGTCATCTCATGTAGCTTAATCCATTTTGAAAAAAAAGTCATATAGGCCTATTAATTAACTTCAATATACCTATTGCTTACTCCACTATACGTACGGGTATTCAAGCCTCGATTCTATTACCGGTACTAAGAAAAAAGAAAAAAACAAATAAATAATTAAATAACTAAAAGGAATAATTAAAACCAGTGTTGGGCAAGTTAATCTACATGTCGCTGACCCAACACTGACAATAACCCATAATATTTGTATTTATTTTATGATGTCCTTTTTTCTTCTTGTTTGTATGTTTGTTTGTTTTTGAGTGGTGCAACCACTCCTATAGACAGCTATGTGTGTGGCTGTGTCCCTGTGTCCCTGGGTCCGAGCACGAAAATAGCGTTATATTGTTTGTTCACCACCAAGTGTCACTGTTGCACAGCCTAACACACAGACACAGACAGGCCAGGGAGGAGGGCTTGTACAGTACAGTACAGTACAGTACAGTACAGTACAGTACAGTACAGTACAGTACAGTACAGTACAGTACAGTACAGTACAGTACAGTACAGTACCACTCACTTCAGGCGGGTCTGTGTTTTTTCATTCTCAGGGGAGAAACTCGGTGACTGTCTGTGTGAAAACACTGGGCTGAGATCCCTGAGTCTGGCCTGGAACACACTACGAGGACGAGGAGCTGTGCTGCTGGCCAAGGGCCTCGGGGTAACTCACTGGGCCTCGGGTAACTCACTGGGGGTAACTCACTGGGCCTCACTGGGCCTCGGGGTAACTCACTGGGCCTCGGGTAACTCACTGGGGGTAACTCACTGGGCCTCACTGGGCCTCGGGGTAACTCACTGGGCCTCGGGGTAACTCACTGGGCCTCACTGGGCCTCGGGGTAACTCACTGGGCCTCGGGTAACTCACTGGGGGTAACTCACTGGGCCTCAGGGTAACTCACTGGGGGTAACTCACTGGGCCTCACTGGGCCTCAGGGTAACTCACTGGGCCTCAGGGTAACTCACTGGGGGTAACTCACTGGGCCTCACTGGGCCTCGGGGTAACTCACTGGGCCTCGGGTAACTCACTGGGGGTAACTCACTGGGCCTCACTGGGCCTCGGGGTAACTCACTGGGCCTCGGGTAACTCACTGGGGGTAACTCACTGGGCCTCACTGGGCCTCGGGGTAACTCACTGGGCCTCGGGGTAACTCACTGGGCCTCACTGGGCCTCGGGGTAACTCACTGGGCCTCGGGTAACTCACTGGGGGTAACTCACTGGGCCTCAGGGTAACTCACTGGGGGTAACTCACTGGGCCTCACTGGGCCTCAGGGTAACTCACTGGGCCTCAGGGTAACTCACTGGGGGTAACTCACTGGGCCTCACTGGGCCTCGGGGTAACTCACTGGGCCTCGGGTAACTCACTGGGGGTAACTCACTGGGCCTCACTGGGCCTCGGGGTAACTCACTGGGCCTCGGGGTAACTCACTGGGCCTCACTGGGCCTCGGGGTAACTCACTGGGCCTCGGGTAACTCACTGGGGGTAACTCACTGGGCCTCAGGGTAACTCACTGGGGGTAACTCACTGGGCCTCACTGGGCCTCAGGGTAACTCACTGGGCCTCAGGGTAACTCACTGGGGGTAACTCACTGGGCCTCACTGGGCCTCAGGGTAACTCACTGGGCCTCTGGGTAACTCACTGGGCCTCAGGGTAACTCACTGGGCCTCAGGGTAACTCACTGGGCCTCAGGGTAACTCACTGGGCCTCAGGGTAACTCACTGGGCCTCGGGGTAACTCACTGGGCCTCAGGGTAACTCACTGGGCCTCGGGGTAACTCACTGGGCCTCAGGGTAACTCACTGGGCCTCAGGGTAACTCACTGGGCCTCAGGGTAACTCACTGGGCCTCTGGGTAACTCACTGGGCCTCAGGGTAACTCACTGGGCCTCAGGGTAACTCACTGGGCCTCAGGGTAACTCACTGGGCCTCACTGGGCCTCAGGGTAACTCACTGGGCCTCAGGGTAACTCACTGGGCCTCACTGGGCCTCAGGGTAACTCACTGGGCCTCACTGGGCCTCAGGGTAACTCACTGGGCCTCAGGGTAACTCACTGGGCCTCAATGGGCCTCAGGGTAACTCACTGGGCCTCAGGGTAACTCACTGGGCCTCAGGGTAACTCACTGGGCCTCAGGGTAACTCACTGGGCCTCACTGGGCCTCAGGGTAACTCACTGGGCCTCAGGGTAACTCACTGGGCCTCAGGGTAACTCACTGGGCCTCAGGGTAACTCACTGGGCCTCAGGGTAACTCACTGGGCCTCAGGGTAACTCACTGGGCCTCACTGGGCCTCAGGGTAACTCACTGGGCCTCAGGGTAACTCACTGGGCCTCAGGGTAACTCACTGGGCCTCAGGGTAACTCACTGGGCCTCAGGGTAACTCACTGGGCCTCAGGGTAACTCACTGGGCCTCAGGGTAACTCACTGGGCCTCAGGGTAACTCACTGGGCCTCAGGGTAACTCACTGGGCCTCAGGGTAACTCACTGGGCCTCTGGGTAACTCACTGGGCCTCTGGGTAACTCACTGGGCCTCAGGGTAACTCACTGGGCCTCAGGGTAACTCACTGGGCCTCAGGGTAACTCACTGGGCCTCAGGGTAACTCACTGGGCCTCAGGGTAACTCACTGGGCCTCACTGGGCCTCAGGGTAACTCACTGGGCCTCAGGGTAACTCACTGGGCCTCAGGGTAACTCACTGGGCCTCAGGGTAACTCACTGGGCCTCAGGGTAACTCACTGGGCCTCAGGGTAACTCACTGGGCCTCACTGGGCCTCTGGGTAACTCACTGGGCCTCAATGGGCCTCTGGGTAACTCACTGGGCCTCAGGGTAACTCACTGGGCCTCACTGGGCCTCAGGGTAACTCACTGGGCCTCAGGGTAACTCACTGGGCCTCAGGGTAACTCACTGGGCCTCAATGGGCCTCTGGGTAACTCACTGGGCCTCACTGGGCCTCTGGGTAACTCACTGGGCCTCACTGGGCCTCTGGGTAACTCACTGGGCCTCAATGGGCCTCTGGGTAACTCACTGGGCCTCAGGGTAACTCACTGGGCCTCACTGGGCCTCAGGGTAACTCACTGGGCCTCGGGGTAACTCACTGGGCCTCAGGGTAACTCACTGGGCCTCACTGGGCCTCTGGGTAACTCACTGGGCCTCAGGGTAACTCACTGGGCCTCAGGGTAACTCACTGGGCCTCTGGGTAACTCACTGGGCCTCAGGGTAACTCACTGGGCCTCACTGGGCCTCTGGGTAACTCACTGGGCCTCAGGGTAACTCACTGGGCCTCAGGGTAACTCACTGGGCCTCAGGGTAACTCACTGGGCCTCATGGTAACTCACTGGGCCTCAGGGTAACTCACTGGGCCTCAGGGTAACTCACTGGGCCTCAGGGTAACTCACTGGGCCTCATGGTAACTCTCTGGGCCTCAGGGTAACTCACTGGGCCTCATGGTAACTCACTGGGCCTCAGGGTAACTCACTGGGCCTCAGGGTAACTCTCTGGGCCTCAGGGTAACTCACTGGGCCTCAGGGTAACTCACTGGGCCTCGGGGTAACTCACTGGGCCTCGGGGTAACTCACTGGGCCTCGGGGTAACTCACTGGGCCTCACTGGGCCTCAGGGTAACTCACTGGGCCTCGGGGTAACTCACTGGGCCTCAGGGTAACTCACTGGGCCTCAGGGTAACTCACTGGGCCTCACTGGGCCTCAGGGTAACTCACTGGGCCTCAGGGTAACTCACTGGGCCTCAGGGTAACTCACTGGGCCTCAGGGTAACTCACTGGGCCTCAATGGGCCTCTGGGTAACTCACTGGGCCTCACTGGGCCTCTGGGTAACTCACTGGGCCTCACTGGGCCTCTGGGTAACTCACTGGGCCTCTGGGTAACTCACTGGGCCTCAATGGGCCTCTGGGTAACTCACTGGGCCTCTGGGTAACTCACTGGGCCTCACTGGGCCTCAGGGTAACTCACTGGGCCTCGGGGTAACTCACTGGGCCTCAGGGTAACTCACTGGGCCTCTGGGTAACTCACTGGGCCTCAGGGTAACTCACTGGGCCTCGGGGTAACTCACTGGGCCTCAGGGTAACTCACTGGGCCTCTGGGTAACTCACTGGGCCTCTGGGTAACTCACTGGGCCTCACTGGGCCTCTGGGTAACTCACTGGGCCTCACTGGGCCTCTGGGTAACTCACTGGGCCTCTGGGTAACTCACTGGGCCTCACTGGGCCTCAGGGTAACTCACTGGGCCTCACTGGGCCTCAGGGTAACTCACTGGGCCTCAGGGTAACTCACTGGGCCTCACTGGGCCTCGGGGTAACTCACTGGGCCTCACTGGGCCTCGGGGTAACTCACTGGGCCTCAGGGTAACTCACTGGGCCTCACTGGGCCTCGGGGTAACTCACTGGGCCTCAGGGTAACTCACTGGGCCTCACTGGGCCTCGGGGTAACTCACTGGGCCTCTGGGTAACTCACTGGGCCTCACTGGGCCTCAGGGTAACTCACTGGGCCTCACTGGGCCTCAGGGTAACTCACTGGGCCTCAGGGTAACTCACTGGGCCTCACTGGGCCTCGGGGTAACTCACTGGGCCTCACTGGGCCTCGGGGTAACTCACTGGGCCTCAGGGTAACTCACTGGGCCTCACTGGGCCTCTGGGTAACTCACTGGGCCTCTGGGTAACTCACTGGGCCTCACTGGGCCTCTGGGTAACTCACTGGGCCTCAATGGGCCTCAGGGTAACTCACTGGGCCTCAGGGTAACTCACTGGGCCTCAGGGTAACTCACTGGGCCTCTGGGTAACTCACTGGGCCTCAGGGTAACTCACTGGGCCTCACTGGGCCTCAGGGTAACTCACTGGGCCTCACTGGGCCTCAGGGTAACTCTCTGGGCCTCTGGGTAACTCACTGGGCCTCTGGGTAACTCACTGGGCCTCAGGGTAACTCACTGGGCCTCAGGGTAACTCACTGGGCCTCAGGGTAACTCACTGGGCCTCTGGGTAACTCACTGGGCCTCTGGGTAACTCACTGGGCCTCAGGGTAACTCACTGGGCCTCAGGGTAACTCACTGGGCCTCAGGGTAACTCACTGGGCCTCAGGGTAACTCACTGGGCCTCACTGGGCCTCAGGGTAACTCACTGGGCCTCAGGGTAACTCACTGGGCCTCACTGGGCCTCAGGGTAACTCACTGGGCCTCACTGGGCCTCAGGGTAACTCTCTGGGCCTCGGGGTAACTCACTGGGCCTCAGGGTAACTCACTGGGCCTCAGGGTAACTCACTGGGCCTCAGGGTAACTCACTGGGCCTCGGGGTAACTCACTGGGCCTCAGGGTAACTCACTGGGCCTCAGGGTAACTCACTGGGCCTCAGGGTAACTCACTGGGCCTCAGGGTAACTCACTGGGCCTCACTGGGCCTCAGGGTAACTCTCTGGGCCTCGGGGTAACTCACTGGGCCTCAGGGTAACTCACTGGGCCTCAGGGTAACTCACTGGGCCTCGGGGTAACTCACTGGGCCTCAGGGTAACTCACTGGGCCTCAGGGTAACTCACTGGGCCTCAGGGTAACTCACTGGGCCTCAGGGTAACTCACTGGGCCTCACTGGGCCTCAGGGTAACTCTCTGGGCCTCGGGGTAACTCACTGGGCCTCAGGGTAACTCACTGGGCCTCAGGGTAACTCACTGGGCCTCGGGGTAACTCACTGGGCCTCGGGGTAACTCACTGGGCCTCAGGGTAACTCACTGGGCCTCAGGGTAACTCACTGGGCCTCAGGGTAACTCACTGGGCCTCAGGGTAACTCCGTTTGATCATTTAGCACACTGGTTTTCCACCTTTTTGCTCAATTGCACCCAAAAATAACCTGAACTTTTAATATTCAATAGATTTCCTGTGGTCTGTGGTTTTTTTGGCTCAAACAAGTGCTCTGATTTGCCTGTGGACTAGCTTGGGGTCTAACCTGCTTTCTATGGCATCGGCAGCTCCCGGCAGGATCCGCCGGGAGAATCTAGACGCAGCTGCGTGACATGAGACTAATTAATTAGAGCGACAGAGAGAGAGAGAGGAGTGTGTGTGTGTGTGTGTGTGTGTGTGTGTGTGTGTGCATGTGTGCGTCAATTTAACAAAGGTGCAGACGATCAGAAATCAGCAGAGAGTGATCGACGTTTGCGCTACTACTCTATGCCGAATTGAAGTGGACTGACTCGGTCCCAGACTTTCTTTTTAGGCTACCTGTAGACTGACTAAACCTAAAAGAAATACGAAAAATAAATGAAAAATAATATCGTGAAACCTTTAAGTGATACATCAGGCTACAAGTGATATCACATACACACAGCACGTCTTCTACACATGGAATACTGCACGTGAATATACAGTTATAGCCAGTGTTGTCAAGTAACTTAATATTCTTATCAGTAATATTATTACTTTTTTCCAGTAATATGTAACTTAACTAGTTACTTTCACATTTTGAGTAATAATATTACATTTACTTTTTTCCAAAAGTAATATTATTACTATTTTCACGAGCCTTGGTGGAACTGTGGGTTTGAGTGTTTATTTATAATGGTAGACTGGGTTGGGGTGGAGTTGCTTTGCAGACTGCTGATCCGCTCTAGATCTAGACTCTAGAGTGGATACGGAAACGATGCACACTCGTCGGTACGTATGTGTGAAGTATCGGATGCAGAAGGGCGGGCCTTAAACCGTCCGGAACACGGAACCACGACCTAAACTAGTGTGTGTAACTCGTTAGACTGCACTGTTATAGAGAGAAGAGACGTAAACAAACTAACCATGGAGGAGGTAGAGGAGACAGAGACACCGGCACAACAAAGCGTTCTAACATTCAATACATTATTTTGAGTATGTCCGCGATCAAGACGAGATGAACATTATTGTCCGCTGCAAGTTGTGCATAGGGAAGAAGCTATATTCCACGTCGAAAAAATCTACTTCAAATATGTGTACAAATGGACCCATCATCATGTGTACACTATAGCCTGCCCTACAGTCCACTTTTTAGAGTTAAATAAATATGCAATTACTGGGGGCGAGAGAAAAAAGTAATAAGTAAAGTAATAAGTAACTAGTTACTTTTCTCAGGGAGTAATAAGTAGTGTAACTTTATTACTTTTCAAAAAAGTAATAAGTAATAAGTAGTATATTACTGTTTAAGTAATATACTACTAAACACTGGTTATAGCATAGGCCTACTCACAGACGCTTTATTTGGCCACAAGGATCATTAAAAAAGAACAGAAGCCATGTTTAAATCTTTGTAAAGGCCACATCTGGCATTTATCAAGCATCTAAGAGCGGCGGTGCTGAAGTACAATCAGTTTTGCCTTTACCATCTTAATGACTGACATGGTCCAGGAGACAGAAAGCATGGGAAGCTGCTCTGATGGGCTGGGTAGATATGGGACCCAGAGCCTTATTAATGTCAGATCCATACCTCTGGCTTTCTGTAATTGGATCTGTTTCCTTACTCCTCACTTAATCTGCTTAGAGAATATCCCAAGTCTTTATTTGTTACTGCACAAGAGAGAGAGAGACGGGGCCTAGCGTCTGTTTTCTTAATGCTATAGCTTTGCATTCCTGTGTTCCAGGCAAACATCTTCCTCAGGTCACTGGATTTGTCGTATAATGGCATGGGGAGAGAAGGGGCCTTCGCTTTAGGAGAGGCACTCAAAGAGAACAACGTCCTTGAAGATCTGAATATAAAGTACATACCGTTGTTATCCGTGATATGGTAATCATGTTACTGAATCTTCTGGGTTCAGAGAGGGCAGAGGTTGCTTCTCTGGCCTGTAAGTGTAAGTATATGCCATCTTTTACCTTGTTTGGTCACATGAGGCAAAAAGGTACGACAAAACAATCTTAGTTGAAACTCTGAACCAGCATCATAATGGAGGAGGGTGATGATTCGTTCATATAAACCTCAAAGTACAAAACCAGAGTCTCAGCCTGGCAACGGAAAGTTTGCATCGGAACTTCAAAAGCCAAATTGCTTTGAATAATATCATTAAAAAAAAAAAAAAAAAAGAAAACTTTTAGATTGCTTGCTCCACATCAGTAGCCTGGCTAATAAGCCAGACTCAAATCGGTCTGGCTTATTAGCCAGGCTACCACATCAGTACCCGTCATTGTGTTTTTTGCTGTTATTGTTTGTTTTGTCATCACAGCAACAATCGCATACCCCCCGAAGGAGCTATCCGCCTTGCCATGGGCCTCGGAGTAAACAAGACGATTAAATCCCTCAACGTAAGCTGTCGGGAGGATACTGACTCATGTTTTTAGAAGTCAACAGGGGGCATCCATTGATAAAACATAAAAAGATGAATCATCTGAAATGCACGGTAACATATAAGCACGGTTCACAGAGACGCGCGCATAAAAGGACTGCACACATGTAGGCACACGCTAATCGACCATGTACAGCAACATCTAACCACATTACATCCCATGCGTCCCTCCTTTTCCTGGTGCGAACATGAAGACATTTTGTGTAGAGGGAAAACAGGTGGGGAACTAGTAGACCCCAGGGGAACTCGAGACAATGCCGTATGACTGGTTAATAGTTTACCAGGGTTGAATGTATACGTACTGTAGAATATGACAGCTTATCTGTAACTATTAACTAAACTATATAGCCTATACCAGGGGTGCCCAAAAGGTTTAAAAAAAAACATTTCTCCCCCTCTATTTCCCATTCCAAGTGCATTTATCTTATACTGTACAGAATGTAACACGAACTCTACTATTCCGAAGCCCCCTCAGGTACATATTTAAACTATTTTCAGCAATGGTATAATAATTGATTTGGTGGGTAGATCTTGCCGAGCTGGTCATTTTGAAAGTAGCTCTCAAGTCAAAAAGTGTGGGCACCCCTGGCCTATAGAGTATATGAAGTTATGAACAGGTACATTTGTGGAAACTCAAATTGGAATTAAGGTACACGTCATGTTCAATCAGTTTTGCACTTGCCCCAGGCAGCAATGCATTTGTAATTGGGTTCTAATATATACATATTTCTCTTTTGTCAGATGGGTCGGAATCCCATTCTCAGTGCCGGCTGTTACGGGATCCTCAAGTCTCTACAGGGAAACCCAGCGTCGGCCATGGAGACGCTCGTCTTCTCTGTACGTCCATGTCACGTGACCAGCACATTTTGATTTTACTTTTAGTCATATAGTCTCTTCAATAGTTTTGATTTAGTTTCAGTCACATTTTAGTCACCGGGAATGTTTTTGTGTTTTGTCTAGTTTTAGTCGACTAAATATCATAAGATTTTAGTCGACTAAAACTACAGTTGATTTAGTGTAAAATGACTTATAGGATCTCTTGTCCACTAGTCCCTTCCTAACATTTTAGTCTAGTTTTTATTTGTCGACGAAAATGTCAGATTTAGTCTTAGTTTTAGTCATCATAGCTTAGTTTTCACTTTTCATTTAGTCGACGAACATTTTTCGTCTTAGTTTTAGTCGAGGAAAACAACACTGCTACTGTATCACTATCACTTTCTGCATGCCGTCGCTGTCGGGTGCAAAGCAGTGGCGTGCACAGACATTTAGAGGGGCAGTTGCTCAAGTGAAAAAAGGGGCACCTTGTGCAGCGCGTGGAACCGGCCGGTTGCCTTAATAGTGTGAGATTTATAGATTTTGGGGCATAAATAATTTATCCCATTCTGGGCGGGAACCCCTTTTTGGTGTTTTACCCCCTCAGGCCGGGAACCCATTTTGGGGTTCTGTACAGTATGTACACTAGTATTCAAAAATGTAAAAAGTTTGATGCTGCTATATAAATATTTGAAGTTTTTCAGAAAACTTAGGTCAGGATTTAGAGGCGTTTTTTTAAATTATTTTCACAAAAAATAAATCAAAAATAGTAAAAAAAAGAAAAAAGATAAACAATAGCAGATCTAAAAAAGATAAACAATAGCAGATCTATACAAGCTCAGCGCATCGCGTCAAATAGTGAGCTTGTACTGTATGTATATCAGCTATTTTTGCTATTTTGTGTGACACTTGTAGCATGACGAAGTAGGGCATTAATTGTTCTAAAAAGTTGAGATACGGTGCAAGGTTTCTGCCTGACGGCTGAATGTTTACGCTCTTGCTTTTGCAATTTTATACCCCCATCTCCCTCCCCTTGTCTCTTTACCCCCATCTCCCTCCCCTTGTCTCTTTACCCCCATCTCCCTCCCCTTGTCTCTTTACCCCCATCTCCCTCCCATTGTCTCTTTACCCCCATCTCCCTCCCCTTGTCTCTTTACCCCCATCTCCCTCCCCTTGTCTCTTTACCCCCATCTCCCTCCCCTTGTCTCTTTACCCCCATCTCCCTCCCTTGTCTCTTTACCCCCATCCCCCCCCCCCCTTGTCTCTTTACCCCCATCTCCCTCCCCCTTGTCTCTTTACCCCCATCTCCCTCCCCTTGTCTCTTTACCCCCATTTCCCTCCCCCTTGTCTCTTTACCCCCATCTCCCTCCCCTTGTCTCTTTACCTCCATCTCCCTCCCCTTGTCTCTTTACCCCCATCTCCCTACCCTTGTCTCTTTACCCCCATCTCCCTCCCCTCGTCTCTTCCAGGACATTTACCCCCATCTCCCTCCCCTCGTCTCTTCCAGGACATTTACCCCCATCTCCCTCCCCTCGTCTCTTCCAGGACATTTACCCCCATCTCCCTCCCCTTGTCTCTTCCAGGACATCACCGTGAATCAGGATTTTGAAGACCTGTACAGCGCCCTGAAAGAGATTAACCCAAACCTCAAAGTGAAACACGGAGGAATAATTGGCACATTCAGAAAGCCAGTGGCTTCGACAGTGTCTCTGTGATTGCAGCCAGAAACGTGCAGAGAGGGCTTCCTTTGAAACTTTACATTTCCATGGACTCGCATCGCTTTCAGCACCGTTGGGTGCTCTAAGCCATTTTGGGCGGGAACCCCCTTTTGGTGTTTTTTTAATGTTATACTTTAGAGCTATTGAAAAATAGCAGATCTACAAGCTCATAGCGCGGCACCGAGTGCCGCGCTACGAGCTTGTAGGTCTGCTATTTTTGAAAAATTGTGAAAATGTAGTGCAAATCTTTGAATATATATTCTTTCAGAGCCAACATTTTTAACTCAAATCTTTGCTTCTGGGAGGGTCCCTGGAACAACATATTTTCAGATGGGGGTCGGCAGCCAATTACATATATTTTTGGGGGTCCTTGACATGAAACTGTTTGAGAACGACTGACACAGAAACATGGGGTTTTTCAGAAAACTGTCAGGATTTAAAAGACATTTAGAATCGTTCCCAGGTATAAACGGGCTAAAGCCAATGCCAAAGGGTGGTTACTTTATATCACAGACACCTTGTACGGCATATCCTGTTGAATGAAATGTCATTAGTGTAAATGCAATGCCTAAATTATTCAGGTAAATAATGCCAGATATCTATTGAACAAGATTCTCAACAACCTGCAGTTGTGCTGCAGTATATGGTAGAACCTTGTGCACTTTGCACATTAGCGATGTCTGCTATTTGCTTGAAGTATCTGACCAAGTATAGTCATATTATATACTACACAACTTTGCAGATTGTTATATTTTGTTTCCTACTTTCTGAGGGGAAAAACTAATTGCGTGCGTGCGTGCGTGCGTCTGCAATTTGATAATCATCAATTCCCTATGTATACTATGTGTACGATGAGACTATAGATACTCTGCAGACTAGATGACCACATGCCTGGGTTCAGTTCAGTCACAGTGGCGTCTGCAAACAGGTGCCCTGCGTTGAAACAGGTAGATAATAATATATTAACACATTTTTTGTATTATTACATATATACTATAAAGTGCTATGACTAAATAAAAAGCAATTCTAGTGCTGTCTACGAAACATGCTATAAGTCTGTATGAAATGCTATCTAAGTCTACATAAAGTGCTATCTAAGGGGCTAGGGCAAGTGCTACGGGCAATGATGGAGTCTGAAAAGGTGGGTTTTCAGACTACGGCGGAAGATAGGGAGTGAGGCTGCAGTTCTGATTGTAATGGGAAGTGCATTCCAAAGAAGATGTCTGACATTCAGGGTGATTAGCCACATCATCATCATTTTTCGACCGTGGTCGAGATTGTGGATTTCACAATACCACGCCAGACTTCCCGGTCCTTCATTGCCATCCCCAGTTCCTGCTTACTGATGCCTGTGTCCATAACAATGACATCAGGGAACGACAGTTTTCTACCTCTGGTCTGCTTTGAAGCAGGACTCCAGAGAAGAAGGGAAGATATAACCTCAATGTCAGCTCTGTAGCAGTGGCCGGAAAACTGTGGACTGTGGACTAGTGAAGAAACACAGGGAAGGTTGCCGTATATTAGATTAGTCGATGGGTGGCTCTTCCAAGACAGATTTTGCGCTCTCATTAGAAGGCGGGTGTGTAAGTGCCATCCAAGCGTTTCTCTAGTTTCTTTGAAAGTGTCCATGTCTCGGAAGCCATAGAGTAGAATCGGCTCAACGGTCGTCCTAAATATTTTTACTTTTAACATCTTACTAAGCTGGGATGACCAGATCTTATGCATGTCATTGCAGGCTGACCAGGCCATACCCTTCCTAGTTTGAAAGTCCTTTTGGGACGATTAGCCACACTTACGTAGAGGCTGGGGGTCAGTGGGTGGGTGCCAGGGTGGCATTGAAATCATTCTTGACCAATGACTCAGAGGATGATGCCCTAACATCCACAGCAGACAGTCATTGTTTGCAGATCAATGCGGTATTTAATACATAATGCACACCACAAGTGACCGAACCTACACCAATAGAAACGATGAACTGAGGAAACGAACATGCCCAATAATCACCCACAATGTCAAAGACGGACTATAAGAACGTCAACACGTGTAGTGACAATCCAGAAAGTCATCCCTCCTTTGGATCAGTTTATTTAATCTATCACAGCCTCTAATGTAATTAAGGGATTACTTCTAAAACGGCAGCTTTGAGAGAGGAGGGGCTCCCCCATGTCCTTTGAGAGAGGAGGGGCTCCCCCATGTCCTTTGAGAGAGGAGGGGCTCCCCCATGTCCTTTGAGAGAGGAGGGGCTCCCCCATGTCCTTTGAGAGAGGAGGGGCTCCCCCATGTCCTTTTACATTATAGTCAACAGCCATAGTAGAGTCATTTGGGTTATTCATACAAATGGCAGTTTTATGCTCAGCCAATCTATCTTTAAGCCATCTTGGTCATGGAATGGTTCTTCAAACATGACAATTATTAGTTCAGGGTAATGTGTGACTGTACTCTCTGCTGCCCCATCTGGCGGAGTCAGGTTAGGCACAGACTGGCATACTGGAAAGGTAGATTTCATCTATTTCACTGAAACTCCAGTTTGACATCAGAGGAATGTGTGGCATTAGCATTTCATTGAGCATGTGTTTTTAAATGAAGTGAAGGTATAGGCTACTAAAGAGCTACATAAATATAAGAAAAATCACACCCGTGTGACGTGAGCGGCGCTCTTATCATCGTATATCATCATGCATCATCTCATACTGGCCAATCAGAATGCCTGTTGCCACGAATTTTTTTACGTCATATTTGGCGGACATTTGACCTAATTTCTCCTTTCATTGTCAATGGCAAATATGAGACGTGAGGGGACAAAAGCATGGGCGTAGCTTGAACTTGACCCCAGGGGCGATTCTTTTATTAATTATTTTGCCGTTTTTATACAATGCCCTAACCCCTACAAATTTGTTATTTAGGACACTATGTATGTCTCGCACATAATATGTCTCGAATGTCCTTAATGATTATAATCAAAATAGATAAAGTTTACTGAAAAGCTTCGGCAGGATAACAACACAGCAGCATGTCACAACAACTCACGTTAGTCACCCAGAGACACCTGCTTTATGGCAGATTTGTAACCATAGTGATGCCGGTCTCTTAAAGGTATATTCAGTGATTTGACTTAATTCAAATATCACTTGTTTTTTCTTTTTTTCTGGATAATCCTCCCTACTATAGAGTGTGCTGACCATATAAGGAGTTCCTCCCTGTCCCCAGTGAGCCCCTGGGGTCAAAAAACCCTAGTTTCAGTTTGTGGCGGGTGGCAAAGCCTTCATCCAATCAGGATGAGAGGGGCCTTCCTCCAATCATGATCGAGTGGGGGCGTGCCTTGGTGCACATGCTGTTGGCCTGTTGCACTTCCCCCCACTGTAGAGCGTGCATGTGCACATTTTGTTACCGGGGCGGACTGGGTGGTTTTCCAAATCACCCAAATCACTGAATGCTCCTTTAAAGCAGGGGTTCTCTAACTAAAGTTTGCAAATAAATGTAGTGGCGTACAAATACAATATTTGCCTTTGAGATGTAGTGGAGTATAAAGTAAAAGTATTGGAAATTATGAATACTAAAGTAAAGTACAAATGCCTCAAAATTGTACAGTACAGTACTTAAGTAAATGTACTTAGTTACTTTCCACCACTGTGGAATGGTGAGTGGTGACTTTCTTAATATCATTTAAATATAAAAACTTAAATTAATTGGTTTACCATGCAGGCCAAAATAAGATTTTTGTCCTAAGTCAATGGTTTTGACTTTCTCTCTCTCTCAACCCCCCTCCCCCCTATATCCCCGGTCTGAGAGGTGTGAAGATACGAGATCTGGAGACTGGCTAGTGGCTGGCTACCCCCTGCAGCCCACCTAGGCTTTTTCAGTGTGTATTCTTTGTCTAGAAAGAGAGAGAGAGATAAACAAGGTTCCTTTTCAAGCAAAAAAGTAAACCAAGTAAAAATACTTTCACTAATGCTTATTGTAGAACTTTACACAAATGTAATGTAATTATTCTTCAGTGGTGGAAAAAGTACAAATGTTTTTACTTGAGTAAAAGTATCAATACTGCAATGCACCCAACACAATCAGCCATTTATGCCCATTATAAGCCCATTATATTTCTATTCTTAGTTCCATCTCGAAAGTGATGGAAAAAATAGTCTATGAACAGGTTGAAAAGTATCTTGCCACTAATAAATTATTGTACGAGTTCCAATCTGGCTTCAGAACATCCCACTCCACTGACACATGTCTTCTCTATTTGAGCGACCACATCAAACAAGAGGTGGACGCTGGCAAATACTGCGGCATGGTCATGCTGGACCTCCAAAAGGCTTTTGACACCGTGAACCACTCCATACTGGTTAACAAGCTAAAAGCAATTGGTTTCGATAGCACATCAGTGAGCTGGATGCAATCCTACCTGGAGGGGAGAGAACAGATGGTGGAAGTGAACGGAACACTGTCCCCCCCCCTCCAAGGAAGCATACTAGGGCCTCTACTGTTCCTAATATATGTAAACGACATGACTTCAGCCTGTGACTGCAACTTGTTCCTGTTCGCAGATGACTCAGCACTGCTGGTCTCGGACAAGGACAAACTGCAGGTTGAAAATGCCCTCAGCTCTGAACTCGGTAGAATCTGCACCTGGCTCGCTGATAACAAACTATCTTTACACCTGGGAAAAACTGAATCCATTCTCTTTGGCTCTATTAGTAATCTCAGCAAGGCAAATGGCTTCTTGGTTAAAGTGGGTGACAATGTTATCACACGTAAAGATGAAATTACCTACCTAGGTTCCATCCTGGAGGCTAATCTTTCCGGTGATAAAATGGCCACCAACGTAATCAAAAAAGTCAACCATAGAACAAGATTCCTCTACAGGATCTCCTCACTGGTCAACAAAAACACCTTGAAGACCTTAACAGGAGCCCTTGTACAGGGTTTCTTTGACTATGCATGCACCTCCTGGTACCACAGCACCTCAAAGGCCCTTAAAACCAGGCTCCAGACTTCCCAAAACAAACTGGTCAGGCTCCTACTTGATCTAGCCCCCCGAACCCACCTCACCCCTGCCCACTTCGACAGGCTGGAATGGCTTAGGGTCGACGACAGAGTACAGCATCTTGCAATGGGTCTGGTCCACAAGATTCGATACACCACCAAGATACCCATGTACCTGTCTAGATACTTCCTTAATGTTAACGAAGTCCACACCCACAACACCAGAGGGAGTGCAACGAACCATGTACAACCCAGATTCGGCACAAACAAGGGACTAAATTCTTTTCGCTCCTATGCCACCAAAATGTGGAACGCCCTACCAACTGTCATTAAGACATGCGAATCCCTTGACTCCTTCAAAACCGCTCTCAAAGGGCACCTACGGATGGCTGCAATTCGAAACTGGCCCCCGTAAAATCTGAATCCCCCCCCCCGCCCCCCCCTTCTTTCCCCTCACTGTATATATTTCTTTTCCCTTTTTACCTCCTTTTTGATGAATTCCTGTTCTGTCTATAGAAGTGTCTATTTGTACGTCTCTAAATGTTTTGATGATTTGAACATGGTGGACCCTGTTGGAAACAAGTGTAATGCTTAATTGGGTCGTCCACTCACAGTTAACAGCCTTTGTATTGAGTTTGTGCTTGAAATGTACTGTAATTCTGCAAACTGTTAATAAATTCTTCAATCAATCAATCAAAAGCGCATTTGTTGTAGTTTCCCTGTAAACTTATAGTTGCATGTTGCCGCATTGGGCTTAATTGTTTCTGAAGCTTGGTTGCTTATATAAAAAAACCCAACTTGTAGCAAGCTTCACAAGCTTTGCTTTAGAGTTGATCGATTCATATAAGAATTGAGAGTTGAGATTGAGAATAATGGTATCTATCTAGTGCTATTTGGCCCTACACAGAGAAACTGTATGGGGTTCACTCAAAAACCTGAGTAGACCCCAGACATGTTTTAAAGAGAAAACAAATACCCCTTTAAACTAACTTAAAACCAAGTAGTGGAAAAAGTATTAAATGTTTTTACTTGAGTAAAAGTATCAATACTGCAATGTAGAACTATTTTATTACAAGTAAAAGTTCGTAATTCACCATTTACTTGAGTAAAAGTAAAAAGTATAAAAATGATTATAATAATTAAAAGTACAGCAGCAGTCTGGGGTCCTCCAGCCAGAGGTGCCTGCATGGTGGGGGTGGGGAATGTTTTTTCTTTTCTTTGCAGGGTGCAGGCCTAATGTCTAACACCTAATAGGTGTCTGAGCACTAGGCCTGGCCATGCTAAAGGCAGTATAACCAGTTTCCTCAGCCTACGGCCTTCCCAATTGCAGGCCAAGATCTACCACTATATGTTTCAAAATCACTAGTTTTTTGCCATTTCTGACAGGCTCAATGCATGTGCACTCATCCACACAAAGACTAGTTGTTTAAATAATAAACACTGATAGTTATATAATCAATGCCTAAACGTATTTATAAATTAAAATATTAGGACATTTTGTACTTTTTTTTAATCCTTTATTGTCTATTACATTATAACATTTTTAAACATGAAACCATATCATAACATCAGTGACTTGTGCTTTTGTTTGAAATGTACCTATTTGGCAGCACTGCAGGGGCGCAAAAGTAATAATAAGTAACATAATATATATTGCCCAACAGTGTTTATGTATACAATATACTGTCCTTTTTGAGATTTTGCAGCCAGTGTGTGCAGTTCAGATTGTTGGAATATGCAGCTGAAAATGACTGATGAGAGACTGTTGAATATTTTTGTTTTACATGCTGCAATGATTCAGTTAAGCTGATTGGAGACTTCTTATGACTTCCAATGAATTGGATTCAGTTGTAAAAGGAGCTGGCTAAACAGACTGTGTTCTTTAGCGGGTGGAAGGGGCCCGGTTGAAAAGTAATATGTAACTATATTACTCTTGATTCCAAGTAATAAGTAATGTAATATTATTACTATTTCTAAGGAGTAATACGTAAAGTAAACATATTACTCTCCTAAGTAATATTGCCCAACACTGAGCCTAATGGAGATGGAGCTGTTCCATTCCATTCTTTTTTGTTGGTTCACTGGTTTGTTTGCTGTAGCAGACAAACTTTGTGGGTTTTTTTTAAATCAAATACACACACAAAGCATGCAGAGCCATTACATTAAATGATAAGTGGTATCTGTGTTTAACTAGTTCTACTGTAAAGTACACAACTGTGCAAATGATATGATATTATCATATATCATAGGAATACATTTGTCTCCTGTGTTGACTCTACTGTGCAAAGTACACACTGATTGAATATTTTATTAACATTTGCAACAACAACTTTCTAGTTTTTTTTAGTACACTTTGATAGCAATACTTTTGTACTTTTACACAAGACAAAAAATGATCAGCCTGCCACCTGCCTGCCACAAGATAATTTCACAAGATCAAGTGCTTCCCCTGTCCCCCCCAGGTATAAAGACAATAGCAAGCCCCATGCATTAATGTGTCCTGTGCCCTGGCCATATGCTAAAAGCAGAATAAGCAGTTCCATCTCCTCACTCAAATGGATGTATTTGTAGACACAGGTCTTAACTACCAATCTTGAGAAGGTTTTTCGCATAACATTTCTTTCTAAAATGGGACATTCATTTAGTGTATATTTATGTGATTGTGACAGTATTAGACACTTTTTTGGCAGTTTGAAATTGTGACCACTTGCTGAGGAAAGGCTAATTACAGGCATTTTTGGGTACAGAGCCTGCTTTTAACTAATTCAGATGGCATATGATATATGAAATAATATATAATGAAATTAATAAGAATACACAACTGTATTACAAATGAGATACGGTAAATTAAAATTAAAAGGTTGAGTATGGGTATATTGTTACATGTTTCACTCCTTGACAGCAGCAATGTCATGACAATCCCTAAAAATGCAGTGCAAATTACTTAGCTGGAATGTATAGTTGCTGTGGCCTCTGTCCTACTGCCACCTACTGTCCATTTATTATATTACACAGTGGGTGAAAAAGAACACACCCCTTAAGGCTAAACCCCACCCATCAGAGGTGTGGCTACCAGAGGTACTTTTGGCCTGACAGACATTGATAGGTACCTACAGATGTCACCCCGGAACAGACCAAGGGAATGGGACTGTATTGTATTGCATTAAATTGTCATTACTACAGGACTAATGTACTATACTATGGACTAATGTAATCCACACATAAATTAACTGGAAGGCTGTATGTGGCACGTTGTTTGCCGCTTGCTTCTCTGCGTGACTGTATCTGTGTGCATGTATCTGTGTATGTGTAACTATGTATCTGTATCTGTGTGCATGCTTGCATGTGTCTTGAATAAGAATATTAGACTTGACAGTTAAACTGCAGCAGGAGTCTGTGAAGCTGCTGTTATGATGTTATCAGCAGCACAACGCAGCATCCTGCTGCTTATCAGCTTATATAGAGCTCGGAACATTCATTCCTCCATTCATATTTATGTGAAATTAAATTGAAAATTATAGTAAAACTTAAAAAGTATATACAGTATGCACACGCACGCACGCACACACACACACACACACACACAAACACTATATAGACAGTTTGAAGTTATTACACTTTAAGGCTTTAGAACATTTTAATCATGTTTGAGTTCAGGTGATCAGCATTTACTCTAATGTTGTACTTCTTCATCATCCTACTGTATTTTACTTGTATGTTGTGATCTACATTTTATTGATTAATTAACTAATGGAAGAAATAACTGATAAATTGATTTTTGAAAGTAATTAGTCCAAGTCTTTTGTATAAGCCTATATGCAACTTTCTACACAACATCCTTTAGTGTACAGGCAGTAATCTGGTCAACAACCGCAGATGTCTCTGCCTCTGTGTCAATTTGTGAAAGTGGAATTGAACCAAATTGACACGAAGGGGCTTCGGGTCAATGTGGTTTCATTTGTAGACTGTCAGAACTAAACTAGAGAAAAGCAGTTGCTTGGGAAACTGTGTGGGTTCGCTGAAAGAAATGCAAATGTCCAAAGAGTACGGTCGGTAGATATAGTCTCAGCAATTTGTAAAACTTTAATTTGAAAGCAAAATAAACAGCATTTCAATTGTAACTTTCAAAGTATACAATGAATGTTTGAATGGAATCACTTCATTAGCCTATACATGAATACATTGAAGAGATAAGGCTTTTTAAATGAATTCAACTGGTAAAACTAAAAGTATATTTAGCAGCTAATTAGATTGGGTGTTGTTAGCGGTTGCTAATCTCTCAAGACCGGTCCTGCAATCCACCCCAAAAAATCAATTTTACCGAATGGGTTCCCAGATTGGGCAGTTGTTATCATCAGGTGGTTGCTAGGACGTTGATAGGAAAAACAGGTAGTTGCTAGGCAGTAGTATGTGGTTGCGGGGGCAACATCAGTGAGGGACAGGGACTGTACTGTATATACTGTATGTTGTTTTCGTCGACTAAAACTAAGACGAAAAATGTCCGTCGACTACCTTTTTCCACTGACGAAAACTAAACGGAAACTACATGAAAACTAAGCTATGATGACTAAAACTAAGACTAAATATACTGACAATTTCGTCAACAAATAAAAACTAGACTAAAATGTTAGGAAGGGACTAGTGGACAAGAGATCCAGTATAAGTCATTTAACACTTGGTTGCATGCTGAAAATAGCAGATCTACAAGCTCACAACGTGTCGTGCTGCGACGCGTTGTGAGCTTGTAGATCGGCTATTTTCAGCAATTGTAAATCACGGCCCGCCAAAACACATTCAAAAGTTATGAAATACTTCATAAAGTAGACCTACCTATAAAAATGTAAAATAAAATAAAAAGTTGAAACGTCCACATGACATGACACCATAAATTATGACGTGAACATTTTAAAGATTGAACACCATTTTCCAGCTCAAGAGCACGGTTGAACGTTGAGGTGTAGTGTAGTCAGAATGAAGTGTATGCATATACCCAGATAATTAACACATTTAGACCTACGATTCTACAAATGCCTTCTAAATCCTGACAGTTTTCTGAAAAACCCTTGTTTCTATGTCAGTGGTGCTCAAACTTGTTCATGTCAAGGAGCCCCACAATTATATGTATTTGGCCACCGACCCCCATCTGAAAATATGTAGAAGATATCCAGAAGCAAAGATTTGAGTTAAAAACGTTCGCTCTGAAAGAATATATAAAAACATTCACATTTTCCCATCTACAAGCTCATAGTGCGGCACCGAGTGCCGCGCTATGAGCTTGTAGATCTGCTATTTTTGAAAAGAATCGTGAAAATCTTTCTATATTCTTTCAGAACGAAATATTTGCTTCTGGAGGGTGCCTATGGAACAACATATTTTCAGATGGGAGTCCGCGGCCAAAAGCCAAATACATATATTTTTGGGGGGTCCTTGACATGAAAATGTTTGAGAACGACTGACATATAGAAACATAGGGTTTTCAGAAAACTGTCAGGATGTAGAAGACATTTTTAGAATCTGATCTCAGGTCAAAATGGGTTAACACTCATGGTTTTACCGTATCAGAGCAGAGCCTGTGCTCCTTGCAGCCACCAGACTAATTGCCTGTTAGACACTAATTACTGCACATTAATAGTCACTGGGTGAACGCTGGTGACACAGTGTCTATGAGCCTTCAAAAACTTTGTTTCTACCAACTTCTTCAACAGTATAGAGTTGGCCTTATGCCATCAATAATTTTCATGTCAGGGACCCTCGGATTAACCCATTTTGACCTGAGATCAGATTCTAAAAATGTCTTCTACATCCTGACAGTTTTCTGAAAAAGCTATGTTTCTATGTCAGTGGTTCTTTGATTTTTCAAAAATAGCAGACCTACAAGCTCGTAGCGCGCCACTCGGTGGCGCGCTATGAGCTTGTAGATCTGCTATTTTTCAATAGCTAAAGCATAACAATGCTAACACCAAAAGGGGTTCCCGCCAAAATGGGTTAATATGTAATATGTGGGCCGTGATGATATTGCAGGTGATATTTTAATGATCATTTTTACGTTTAATATTAAAATAGGATGTATTTTTTTCTCCTTAAAACCTCAAAGAATATGTTTGATCCAAGCCAGTACACCCTATACACAATATTGATTGATTGATCATTAAAAAATATGTTCTGAAAGCCTGGCACCCACAAACACTTTTTCAAGTAGTCCAAGTGTACCAGGGCCGTAAGAGAAGGTTTCTTGGTACTGTATAAGGTCAATAACGGGTCTAAAGGATTTAGAACAGTAGTTGTAATAGACATTAGTTAGTAGCAATACTTGCGCGCTCTGCTTGCGCACAATTGTGCGCAAGTTGGCACGTCGACAGAGTGCAGTTCTAGTTATAATTCTGACATTCCATATGTTGATCCTTCCCCATCCATCGATCCTTCCTCTTCAATGTCTCCCTTTTGACCGATACCTGTCCATTTAAACTCTAGACCAGGGGTTCTCAACGTTTTTGGCCGGGGACCCCCGGAAATGCTTTGGCAATGTCTCAGGACCCCCGCCCCGCCCCCTCCCGACCCCCAATATAAATTGACTGCTACAATAACCTTAAACCATTTTGGGCGGGAACCCCTTTTGGTGTTTTAAGCATTGTTATAATTTAGCTATTGAAAAATAGCAGATCTACAAGCTCATAGCGCGCCACCGAGTGGCGCGCTATGAGCTTGTAGGTCTGCTATTTTTGAAAAATCGTGAAAATAAAATTAAATAAAATAAAAATTGTTTTTTTTTAAATAATTTGGGGACCCCCTAAAATAATTTGGCGACCCCCCCGAGGGGTCGCGACTCACGGGTTGAGAACCCCTGCTCTATACGGGCCTGCCCCAAAGTCATAAGTGCAGCCGCGCCCGGCAGCCGGCGAAAACATCTTTTTCCTGAAGTGCATTATTTGTCTATGGGACCCGGCGACTACCGCCGATAGCAGGTGAACAGGCCGATAGTCGAAAAGTGGGCGGAACATTGCCTGAAAAGATACAAATTATTCATCTTTGCGGCCGATACCGGGCGATTATAGGCGATGTGTCGGCCAATGCTCGCCCGCTGTTAAAACGCACTGTCAGTCGTCTTCCTGATTATTATTATTACTATTTATTTGTATTTATTTATTTTAATCGCAGATCAAGTGTGAGCTTGCAGATCAGCTATTTTTATGATGCATTAACTAATTTAGCTGGGGATCCCCTGGAAGCCCTCAATGACCCCTGGGGGTCCCCGGATCCCCCCCTTTGAGAACCACCGCCTTGCAATAGTAGCCTATAGCCTAAGCTATATTGATCAATTTATCGAGTCTAATCGATCACCTGCATATGGTCCCTGCTGCAATCAGATTTTATTTATTTACCTATTCCCACGTGTCCGTTGACCAGCTCTGGAGATCCATGCGGGGGTTGGTTAGGGTTGGTTAGGGTTAAACATTAACTCTGGAGATCCGTGCGGGGGTTGGTTGGTTAGGGTTGGTTAGGGTTAAACATTAACTCTGGGTTCACCTCGACTCAGCAGTCAGAGAAGTTTTCCTGATATATAGGAGAACGATGGCGGCCAGTTCTGCGTGGGTTAAAAACACTGGGGTTCTAAGACGTTCCCTGGATCTGCTGAAGGCCACAACAAGGTAAGGTTTTACACCAACCTTCATTCATGCGTGAATTACTTACTCGCCATACACAGTGGGGGAAATATAACATTCCTATGCATGTCATTTACAGCTGGCCGACTGATTTCTATAGTGCATGATGATGCACACACACACACACACACACACAGTGCTCAGTCACTCAGTGCCCACACAATGCACACTATATAGTGCACACCACACGTGCGTGTTTTCAACAGCTGTTGAACCAGGCCTATACCGTAGAACTGACAGTGTGACTAATATCTTAACAAACAGTACCGCCTCCAAAACCTTAGAATAATATAATAAGAACTACAGTGCATTGTAATTAACCTTGAGTGCTGATTTAACTGTTTGGTTATATGTGTACACTCTCAGAGGAGTTAATAGTAGGCCTACTGAGTATGTTTTATTGTGTAGCGTCGTAGGCTATACACAAACTATAATCATTTGCCGGACAGCTGAACTTTGTCCTAAAGCTGTAATAACTGTATAATGACTATAATAGTCCTCTAAACCGTCCTGGCCTGTGAGGATTTTGCAAGTGGGCCAAAACGTGTTAAGTTCCTCCGCTTAGTAAATTATGCTTAAATTCGGCGGGTCCTCTCATCTGATCTGAGGTCGTAGTACTGGGCAAAACACAAATATTTTAATGATAATTTAACGTTGATATTAAAACCTGACAGAGGGAGAAAAAACAGTAAAGGAGACATTAAGGTTTCTGCCTTTCTGACACCAACAATATTAGACTGTGGAAAAATGTGCAGTGACAAAAATGCCCCAAAGGAGTGAGAACTAAAGGGTACATTTAATCATTGTTATGACTGTTATTATGTGCACATCTTGATTACATTAATTTTGCCACAGGACGTTTATTTCTAACGTAAATCTACCTCAAAGAGTTGAGTTCTGCTGTACCACCAATGGGCCTGTGTGATCAATAACTATGATAAAATAATCAATTGATCACACGTATAGCCTACTCCATATCATGGCACAGTAATCTTGGTTGTGAGAAAGATGCTGAGAAATATCTCTGCTTATCATTTCACATATCTTTGCAGACGATCAGTTAAGAATAATACTCTGTAGACTATAATACAACAGAATAATACTCTGTAGACTATAATACAACAGAATAATACTCTGTAGACCGTAATACAACAGAATAATACTCTGTAGACCGTAATACAACAGAATAATACTCTGTAGACTGTAATACAACAGAATAATACTCTGTAGACTATAATACAACAGAATAATACTCTGTAGACTATAATACAACAGAATAATACTCTGTAGACTATAATACAACAGAATAATACTCTGTAGACTATAATACAACAGAATAATACTCTGTAGACTATAATACAACAGAATAATACTCTGTAGACTGTAATACAACAGTGTTAATAATACTCTGTAGACTATAATACAACAGAATAATACTCTGTAGACTATAATACAACAGAATAATACTCTGTAGACTGTAATACAACAGAATAATACTCTGTAGACTGTAATACAACAGTGTTAATAATACTCTGTAGACTATAATACAACAGAATAATACTCTGTAGACTGTAATACAACAGAATAATACTCTGTAGACTGTAATACAACAGAATAATACTCTGTAGACTATAATACAACAGAATAATACTCTGTAGACCGTAATACAACAGTGTTAATAATACTCTGTAGACCGTAATACAACAGTGTTAATAATACTCTGTAGACTATAATACAACAGAATAATACTCTGTAGACTGTAATACAACAGAATAATACTCTGTAGACTGTAATACAACAGAATAATACTCTGTAGACTATAATACAACAGAATAATACTCTGTAGACCGTAATACAACAGTGTTAATAATACTCTGTAGACCGTAATACAACAGTGTTAATAATACTCTGTAGACTATAATACAACAGAATAATACTCTGTAGACCGTAATACAACAGTGTTAATAATACTCTGTAGACTATAATACAACAGAATAATACTCTGTAGACTGTAATACAACAGAATAATACTCTGTAGACTGTAATACAACAGAATAATACTCTGTAGACTGTAATACAACAGAATAATACTCTGTAGACTATAATACAACAGAATAATACTCTGTAGACTATAATACAACAGTGTTAATAATACTCTGTAGACTGTAATACAACAGAATAATACTCTGTAGACTGTAATACAACAGTGTTAATAATACTCTGTAGACTGTAATACAACAGAATAATACTCTGTAGACTGTAATACAACAGAATAATACTCTGTAGACTATAATACAACAGAATAATACTCTGTAGACCGTAATACAACAGAATAATACTCTGTAGACCGTAATACAACAGAATAATACTCTGTAGACTGTAATACAACAGAATAATACTCTGTAGACCGTAATACAACAGAATAATACTCTGTAGACTGTAATACAACAGAATAATACTCTGTAGACCGTAATACAACAGAATAATACTCTGTAGACCGTAATACAACAGAATAATACTCTGTAGACTGTAATACAACAGAATAATACTCTGTAGACTGTAATACAACAGAATAATACTCTGTAGACTATAATACAACAGAATAATACTCTGTAGACTATAATACAACAGAATAATACTCTGTAGACTATAATACAACAGAATAATACTATGTAGACTGTAATACAACAGAATAATACTCTGTAGACTGTAATACAACAGAATAATACTCTGTAGACTGTAATACAACAGAATAATACTCTGTAGACTGTAATACAACAGAATAATACTCTGTAGACCGTAATACAACAGAATAATACTCTGTAGACCGTAATACAACAGAATAATACTCTGTAGACTGTAATACAACAGAATAATACTCTGTAGACTATAATACAACAGAATAATACTCTGTAGACTATAATACAACAGTGTTAATAATACTCTGTAGACCGTAATACAACAGAATAATACTCTGTAGACCGTAATACAACAGAATAATACTCTGTAGACTGTAATACAACAGAATAATACTCTGTAGACCGTAATACAACAGAATAATACTCTGTAGACTGTAATACAACAGAATAATACTCTGTAGACTATAATACAACAGAATAATACTCTGTAGACCGTAATACAACAGAATAATACTCTGTAGACCGTAATACAACAGAATAATACTCTGTAGACTGTAATACAACAGAATAATACTCTGTAGACCGTAATACAACAGAATAATACTCTGTAGACTGTAATACAACAGAATAATACTCTGTAGACTATAATACAACAGAATAATACTCTGTAGACCGTAATACAACAGAATAATACTCTGTAGACCGTAATACAACAGTGTTAATAATACTCTGTAGACCGTAATACAACAGTGTTGCATTTCGGGAGGAGACTGACTCATGTTTTGGAAGTCAACAGGAGGCATCCATTGATAAAACACGAATAGATGGACAATTTCCATTTCCCAGCCATTCAGTTGCAAAAAAGAAAAACGACCCACGGGTCGAGAACCCCTGGTTTACGGCAACATTTAACCACATGAACACTTGCGACCCAATTATTTTGGAGCGTACATTCAGTGAGAATTGACGATCCAGAAGCCCTGCTCGCTTTTTCTTTTAAATATTCCCCAAATAGGGCATCAGGCACGCCAGGTTGCAACCCATGAATTGTCTATGCATGGTTGCCTTAAGCCTGGTGGAGTGCAACTTGTTTGTGTCATGCTTGTGTAGGAGGCTTTCAGAAAGCAGTGACAGGGGCTGGTTCCGCTCGCTGTTTGTTCACAAAGTGGATGCCAGGACAGATGCCCACTCCAACCTGCTGTCCAAGAGGGAGACCAGCAACCTGTACAAAATACAATGTAGGCAGGCACGCACACACACACACACACACACACACACACACACACACACACACACACACGCGCACGCACACACACACACACACACACACACACGCACGCACGCACGCACGCACGCACACGCACACACGTCCTTCTCCTCCAATAGCAAGTGTTCCGTAGCACTGATTCTCAGCCCTTTTCACTTCAAGGACCCGCAATTTGATTTGCATTATATTAGGCCACTGACCCCCATTTGTTTTTCTTTTTCATTTAATCTCTGGGACCCCAAGTTACACTGAAATATCCTCAGTGTTTATTTAACTCTATTTAACTAATTGATTAGATTATTTAAGATGAAAGGTTCAGTCACGCGAGAGAGACTGCGGGAGCAGAGTCGCTGCTTCTTCGCTTGGAAAGGATCGAGCCAGCTTAGGTGGTTCGGGCATCTGGTTAGGATGCCTCTCTCTAGGGAGGTCCTCGATGCACGCTATGGGAGGAGACCCCGGGGCAGACCAAGGACCACGTCCCACTGGGAGGAGACCCCCGGGGCAGACCAAGGACCACGTCCCACTGGGAGGAGACCCCGGGGCAGACCAAGGACCACGTCCCACTGGGAGGAGACCCCCGGGCAGACCAAGGACCACGTCCCACTGGGAGGAGACCCCCGGGGCAGACCAAGGACCAAATGGAGAGATTACATCTCCACACTGGCCTTAGAACACCTCGGGACGCCACGACCCGACTACGGATAAGCGGTTAAAGATGGATGGATGGATTTGATTATTTAATCGACAAATCTATAGAATATTGTTTGCAGAGACCAGCCTTTTCAGATTGGTAAAGTTGAGAACTAAGCAGGCATTCTAATTCTGGTTGTCCTAATACACTGGTAAAATTAAAGTGTTATATAGTTTACAAATAATTTATTCAGCATGAAAAATATGGCAAAAACATCACTATATAGGTTTTGGACTGATTAATTATTTGACTATGAGGGGACAGCCTTGAACAGAGTATTTCGCCCGTCTAGTTTTGCGATACACAGTAAAATCCTTTGTAAATATATCAATTAGTAACTTTGAGAATGTACTTTAAATGTAACCAAATGGACCCGTAAGAATGGTATGGTTAAATTGACAGGATTTTACTGTATGTTCGACAGAGGATTCAACTGAAAAACTTTATCCCAGCCACTGTGTGACATTCACTGTAAACAGTGAAATCATTAATCATAATGTAATGTATTCTTATCATAATGAAATGTGTTATTATCATAATGCAATGTGCTATTATGATAACATAATGTATAGCCCGCAGGGACATCAGAGAAAACTAAATGTAGCACAAGAGCTCAGCCCTGGGATACATTGCACTATATTATACAATATATGGATCAGCTACAAACTGCTACCATTTGTAGCAGTTTGCGCGTGGAAGGAACACGTTATAAGCCTATCTCACAGAATTTCCCCGCCCCCCTAAATACGCCCCCTTTCGGGGTTAGTGGTGATAGCGTGACGTCACCCCATAGACGCTCCATGTTAACAGAGGTAATTTAAGAAGTCTACAACTTTTGTTTTCTCAAGGTAAGGTTTGTTCTATCTGTTCGACCTGATTTACCATCTTGTTTGCTTCATAATAATATTGGTCTGTCACATTTTTACATTAGAAAATGTACTTAGATTCTCCAGAGAAAAAAACGTGTAAATGCTCATGTTAAAGACACCACTATTTACCGGAAGTGGGCGTGGAAAGCGGGCTGTGAGATAGGCCTATTCCGACCAGTTCCTTTCCCCTCCATCAGGTGCCCCGGCTGGCCAGGGGGAGGTAGTTTATAGAGACCAGGATTACTGCATGTTTTTTGTGAGGGTACCTACCCTAGGGGACACGGGGAGAACATGTGAGGGTACCTACCCTATAGGGACACGGGGAGAACATGTGAGGGTACCTACCCTAGGGGACACGGGGAGAACATGTGAGGGTACCTACCCTAGGGGACACGGGGAGAACATGCGTGAGGGTACCTACCCTAGGGGACACGGGGAGAACATGTGAGGGTATACCTACCCTAGGGGACACGGGGAGAACATGCGAGGGTACCTACCCTAGGGGACACGGGGAGGTGCCGGCGGTCCCGACGTAGACTAATGCAGGTCAAACTGGGGGTCCTTGAAATTAAACGGGTTGAGAATCTCTGCTAGAGCTGTAAAAATCTTCTCTCACGGGGGTCCCTGGCATTATCTCTTCAAATGGGGGTCTAACTAGTGTCAATTTGGGGGTCCTTGACATGACAACGTTTGAACCACTGGTTTACAGAATACATAACGCCATATGGGACACACACAGTGGCATATTGAAAATACAGTATATATATTTTTTTTGCATATAGAGGCAAAAAGTATACCTGCGTGAAATTGCTTTGGAGAATTGTGGATTTATTTATATTTTTTGTATTTTTCCTCATTGTCTTCCAGTTCACAATGTCAAACCAGAGTGTTTGGAAGCATATAACAGTCTAGAGTAAGTATACTGTGTTCTCTGTGTTTACAGTGTCAATGCGTTCTATACAGACTTCACTGTGTTTACAGTGTCAATGTGTTCTATACAGACTTCTCATTCTCCTTCTCCATCCTTTGCTGTAGATTTCAGCCAAAGTGGATATCGATTGATTTAAGTATTTACTGACGGTTACATTGTGCAGAATTACAGTACATTTCAAGCACATTGCAACTCAATACAAAAAACTGTTAACTAGTCGGTGAGTGGACGACACCATACCATAAAGCAGGGGTGGGCAACTGGCGGCCCGGGGGCCACATGCG
Organism: Electrona antarctica; assembly: GCF_951216825.1. Classification (NCBI taxonomy): domain Eukaryota; kingdom Metazoa; phylum Chordata; class Actinopteri; order Myctophiformes; family Myctophidae; genus Electrona; species Electrona antarctica. The sequence continues at coordinate 6,331,717 of NC_136793.1, forward strand.
GTCCCCACCTTCACTTAATGCGGCCCGCGTGTTAATATCAGAATACTGATATAGTATTGATTTCAGCTGTTACAATTCTAAACCCGCTTTAATTACTTCATGACTAGTATTAAATGACTAGTACTTAATGACTAGTATTAAAATGTTATTGTATTTTTGTGTCCAATGTAGTTATGTTACCAGTTCATAAAGTTAACATAACTATAACTAAATGCATTTGAAATTCAATAAAAAAGGTTACTTTTCAGGATTCCAATTAAAAAATAGCAAAAACATTATTCAGGTTTTCAATTCAAATATGCGACGTGTTTTGAGCTTGTAGATCGGCTATTTTTGCTACGACAGTAATATGCACTGTGGCCCTCTGGAGTGAGTGTGGAAATATATTGGCCCTCGCCATCGTCAAAGTTGCCCACCCCTGGCATTACACTTGTTTACAAGAGGGTCCACCATTTTCAATTCATCATAACATTTAGAGACACGTATACACTTCTATATACATTTTAAAGAAGTCTGCATACAGTAGAGCCTCGTGCTAAATCCTTAGGGTTAATTCTACTTTCAGAGTTAAATTAACACAATGACAGCATTGTTGGCCTAAAAATACATGGTTTTCAAGCCTGCAAATCGGTCCCTTTAGCCTCTGTCAATCTTGCGTCCCTTTTGGGAATGTCATTTTAGATGAAATGGCACCTCGTAGATGTATTTTCTATGTGAAACCATCGTGAAGGTACTGTATGAAGGACGCTTTCTACAGTGTAGCTCCGTTGATGTTTTCTTTTCACCCACTCTTCTGTTAACTCAGGGCAGAGGTGCAAAACAAGCTCCATATTGACCAGGACTACCCGTGTGAGGTGGTAGGAAGCTGGAATACCTGGTATGGAGAGCAAGACCAAGCTGGTAAGGACATGCAAGGCAGCCATGGTTGCCACAACTCGCCAGATAAAACATCACTGTAGGCTATAGGCCAGTGGTTCCCAAAGTGGGGTCAGGGGACCCTCAGGGGTCCCTGAGGGAGTTCCAGGGGGGACCCCATCTAAATGATAGTTTGGAACCAAATGGACCCTTATGGGTCTGTAACTCTGAGAGTGTACAAATGGAACCAAATGGACCCTGACGGGTCCATTTGGTTCCATTTGTACACTCTCAGAGTTAAATTAAAGGTGGTTTTACGATATAAATTGGGGTACCAGAGATAGAAATGCCATTACATCGGGGGTCCGTAGCATAATACGTGTGAAACTGGGGGGTCCTTGAAATTAATGTTTCGGAATCACTGCTGGAGCTGTAAAAATCCTCCCTTATCGGGGTCACTGGCATATGTTTTCAAATGGGGGGTCCGTGGCCTAATAAATGTTCATTTGGGGGTCCTTGACACGAAAAGGTTTGGGAACCACTGCTATAGGCTATGTTTCTGCAAGTGGCAAAAACATTGAACCAGGATCCCAGATATGTTGAAAACATTGAACCAGGATCCCAAAAACATTGAACCAGGATCCCAAATATGTTGAAAACATTGAACCAGGATCCCAAAAACATTGAACCAGGATCCCAAATATGTTGAAAACATTGAACCAGGATCCCAAAAACATTGAACCAGGATCCCAAATATGTTGAAAACATTGAACCAGGATCCCAAATATGTTGAAAACATTGAACCAGGATCCCAAAAACATTGAACCAGGATCCCAAATATGTTGAAAACATTGAACCAGGATCCCAAAAACATTGAACCAGGATCCCAAATATGTTGAACCAGGATCCCAAATATGTTGAAAACATTGAACCAGGATCCCAAATATGTTGAAAACATTGAACCAGGATCCCAAAAACATTGAACCAGGATCCCAAATATGTTGAAAACATTGAACCAGGATCCCAAAAACATTGAACCAGGATCCCAAATATGTTGAAAACATTGAACCAGGATCCCAAATATGTTGAAAACATTGAACCAGGATCCCAAAAACATTGAACCAGGATCCCAAATATGTTGAAAACATTGAACCAGGATCCCAAAAACATTGAACCAGGATCCCAAATATGTTGAAAACATTGAACCAGGATCCCAAATATGTTGAAAACATTGAACCAGGATCCCAAATATGTTGAAAACATTGAACCAGGATCCCAAATATGTTGAAAACATTGAACCAGGATCCCAAAAACATTGAACCAGGATCCCAAATATGTTGAAAACATTGAACCAGGATCCCAAAAACATTGAACCAGGATCCCAAATATGTTGAAAACATTGAACCAGGATCCCAAATATGTTGAAAACATTGAACCAGGATCCCAAATATGTTGAAAACATTGAACCAGGATCCCAAATATGTTGAAAACATTGAACCAGGATCCCAAATATGTTGAAAACATTGAACCAGGATCCCAAATATGTTGAAAACATTGAACCAGGATCCCAAATATGTTGAAACAGGATCACAAATATGTTGAAACAGGATCCCAAAAACATTGAACAGGATCCCAAATATGTTGAAACAGGATCCCAAAAACATTGAACCAGGATCCCAAATATGTTGCCTGAATCAACATTTCTAGATGTGGACCAAATGTTGGACTGAATCCTAAATAGCAAATGTTCTTGTATACCTTTCAAACCCTAAACACAATTCAAATTCAATTCAAATGAGCTTTATTGGCATGAGAAAACATGCGTTTACATTGTATATCAAGAGACGCACGCACGCACGCACGTAAGCACGCACGCACGCACGCACGCACACACACACACACGCACACGCTTTGTTGACGCACAATCCACATTACTGCATGCTTTATGGTAATCTGAAAACTAACCTGAACCTTGATCAAACTCCTAAATCAAACTCCTCGATTTCCATGGATTTCCTCCAGTGTACAAACAAGTGACCTTTAAAAATAACCATTACATCTGGATTCTGGAAACTCCCAAGAGCAACACTGGTCATTGTTTTTGGCTGTGTGGGTGGCTATCATTTCATTACAAAGTGCATCAGTGACATCTGCTGTTTGCTTTTTGCAGTGCACCTTTGGCGCTACAGAGGAGGCTACCCAGCCTTGACTGAGTGCCTGAACAAACTGAACAATAACATGGTATAAACTATAAGTGTCTATTCCAAATCAACACAAATTAAAAGCATATGCAATATAAACAATAAACTATAATGGCCATCTTTAATGGCGGTAAGACCCAACGATGCTTCTCGGTAACATTTTTATTTTAATTAATTACTTAATTATTATTATTTTTTTCTATTCTTTTTTCACCTAAACATCATCATTGATGTTCATTGTTTAGTCTTGAATGCCATTGGTCATTTGCATATAAATACCCCCACAGAGGCACAAATTTACACAACTTCAAAATCTCTGGACAATTTCTAATCAAAATTGACCTATGACCTTTAATCTTTAACCCTGATAAAAGTAACTAAAATGCATGTAATACATATATTTGTGTGATCATTAGAATGTCTAGAACATGTATCATGTATTATTGTGAAAGATATCCACCGAATGTAAATTATTAATTTATTATTATTATTTTAATAATTATTATAAATGTGCATAAAGTTTTCATTAAACTTTTTTTTTTTCTTAACATATTTTAAGTCCTAGTAGTACAAAGTAGTAGTAAGGTTGAAATGTCTTTTTTGCAAGTAGAAATATATCCGGGTCTTACATCATTATGTATTGTTTTTATACTGAATTATGGACTATTGTTTTGCTCTAAAACATGTCTCTATTCCTCCGTGAAGGAGTATTTGGAGTTTCGTAAAGAGAGGGCTAAGATGTTGATTTCCAGACAGAACCAGCTGCTTCTGGAGTTCAGCTTCTGGAATGAACCCCTGCCCAGACCCGGGCCCAATATATATGAGATGCGCTCATACAAACTCAAGGTATTTATTTACAACCTCTGGACAAAAGACATGCACTATACCCATTTTGGGCAGGAACCCCTTTTGTTGTTTTAAACATTATGTTATAATTTAGCTATTGAAAAATACCAGATCTACAATAGCGCGCCACCGAGTGGCGCGCTACGAGCTTGTAGGTCTGCTATTTTTGAAAACTCGTGAAAATGTGGGCAAATCCTTGAATTTATATTCTTTCAGAGTGAACGTTTTTAACTCAAATCTTTGCTTCTGAGGGGAGGTCCCTGGAACAACATATTTTCAGATGGGGGTCGGCGGCTAAATTCATATATTTTTGGGGGTCCTTGACATGAAACTGTTTGAGAACCACTGACATAGAAACATAGGGTTTTTCAGAAAACTGTCAGGATTTAGAAGACATTTGTAGAATCGTCCTCAGGTCTAAATGGGTTAACACGTGATTGATTGATTGATTGATTGATTGATTGATTGATTGATTGATTGATTGATTGGTTGATTGATTGATTGACATTTTGATTTCACAGTATGCAGAACATATGGGTAGGCTACATTTCAAACAAAGTTTAAAAAGCAGGTGCATGGCGTGCGCACATCCAGTTCTTTGCTGGTGCTGGACAAAAGGTAGATGTGTAGCAGTGGCTCAGAGCCTCAGCCTGATGGCCTCAAAAGTCTAATATCTCCCCCAGTCCAGAGGGATATCCCTTTGGTCTAGTGGTTAAGATGTTGGACTTTCACGCAGGAGGCCCGAGTTTGAATCCCGGGCGTTACAGATGCATACAGAGAAGGAGTGGTCCACACACAGTCTTTGCTCCAACATTTCAAACAAAACTGGGCCAGTTTCAAATATAGTCATTTGAAGGAGTCAAGGGATTCACATGTCTTAATGGCTGTTGGTAGGGGGCGTTCCACATTTTGGTGGCATAGGAGCGAAATTAATTTAGTTCCTTGTTTGTGCCGAATCTGGGTTGCACATGGTTTGTTGAACTCGATCCCTCTGGTGTTGTGAGTGTGGACTTTGTTGACATTAAGGAAGTATTTAGACAGGTACATCATGGGTATCTTGGTGGTGGTGTAGCGAATCTTGTCGACCAGACCCATTGCAAGATGCTGTACTCTGTCGCCAACCCTAAGCCATTCCTGCCTGTCAAAATGGGCAGGGGTGATGTTGGTTCTGGGAGTGGAAACATAATGGCACTGTTTGGAGACTAGACAATAGGCATATGGGGTGTACATAGTAAAATTGTGAGAGCTAGCATACTGTACTTGGAAAGTGTACAAATGGAACTAAGTATGGAGCCTTTCTCAGAGTCAAATTAACACTGGGGATTTTACTGGGTACTGTATGTGCTATATGTGTCTCCACAGAGTCCACACTTTCAGTTATACAGTAGTCCCAACATTATAAAGAAATTGAATGGGAACAGTACTGTAGCTTTGTGTGGATCTCCGGCTACATGTGGCCTGCTTGCGACAACTATGATGTCACAAGTCAACTATGATGTCACAAGTCATCTCCGTATATCTATGACCTAATGACGTATATGACTCCAAATGTAGGCAAGGCGCCGTTGACTTATCTTCAACTCTCCTCTTTAACCCATTTTGGGTGGGAACCCATTTTGGTGTTTTAACTAAGCATTATGTTATACTTTAGCTATTGAAAAATAGCAGATCTACAAGCTCATAGCGCACCACCGAGTGGCGCGCTACAAGCTTGTAGGTCTGCTATTTTTTTTTAATCGTGAAAGTACGGCACAAATCTTTGAATATATATTCTTTCAGAGGACTTTTTTTTTATTTCGACGTCAGGCCTAAATGTATGTATATAAATGTGTTTTGGCCAAACAAGGAAGTACAATTTATGTCCTACCCCGTCTCCTACCCCGTCTCCTACCCCGTCTCCTACCCTGTCTCCCACAAGAGTGCAGAAACATCTAGAGCTACTGTAATACTGAAAGGTCGTCTGCATTGAGCTTATAAATGCCTCCGCATACCACTTGTCAACCTGCATGGTGTCCCATAGCCTACTACCCCGACCACAGGATCTATATTTCTCAATGGAAGAACAGGGAGAAACAACTGCAGATGTGCAAGTTTTATGAACACAGGCCACTCTACCATAACCTGACAGAAACTGGCCCCCGTAAAATCTGAATCCCCCCCCACCGCCCCCCCCCCCCTTTTTCCCCTCACTGTATATGTTTCTTTTCCCTTTTTACCTCCATTATGATGAATTCCTGTACTGTTCTTTGTCTATATAGAAGTGTCTATTTGTACGTCTCTAAATGTTTTGATGAATTGAACATGGTGGACCCTGTTGTAAACAAGTGTAATGCTTAATTGGGTCGTCCACTCACAGTTAACAGCCTTTGTATTGAGTTTGTGCTTGAAATGTACTGTAATTCTGCAAACTGTTAATCAATCAATCAAAACTCCGCCAGATGGGGCAGCAGAGAGTACACTGGGTTCCCCCCTCCTGCTCCCATCTGGGAACTCTCAGGCAGACTTGATGCCCGGCCACAAAACGGCCTGGCCAATCAGCGGCAGCTAGAGGCGGGATCAAGGCAGCACTGTGTATGCCTTGATCCCATGCATACAGAAGAAAAAGAAAGAAAGAAAAAACACCAAAAATTAGGGGTGCACAATTATGAAATTATGACCGATATCCGATTATTTGCAGGGTCATATCTGCCGATACCGATTCTGACCGATTCCGATATCATACAGAGGACCACAATGGAAACAAGCCTAGGGGCTATTGGCCAAAAGCCTGTTAATAAAGTATTCAATCAATCAATAAATAGCATAATACTTTTCCAAGTGTCTGTTTTCACAAACTGAATGTCTAATGAATGAGATGAGTACACAAATTAAATGTAGATTTATTTTAAATGTTATTTATTTTTTGCTGTTAAAAACCGATTAAATAATCTGTATTATTTTGAGACCGTTCCGACACCGATATGGCATTTTTATGGCCAATTCCGATTATGCTACCGACTAATCGTGAATCCCTACCAAAAATGTTTTGGATTGCACAGCTTTAATTGTTTCACGGACAACTATCGTAAAAATCCACTGTCTGATGACAGTGTTTCCCATAACATACGGTAGTTGTACCTGCTCTACCGTGTTTTCAGTGTTCTTGTATGGTAAACATGGAATGTATTTAGTACTCCTAAACTGGTTTTACTGCCACGGTTCAAATCATAGTGGCTCTATTGTGTGTGCTGTGTGGTAGCCTATACAGTAGAGTCTACTCAACCCGTGGGTCGCGACCCCTCGGGGGGTCGCCAAATGATTTTAGGGGGTCCCCAAATTATATAAAAAAATAGCAGACCTACAAGCTCGTAGCGCGCCACTCGGTGGCGCGCTATGAGCTTGTAGATCTGCTATTTTTCAATAGCTAAATTATAACAATGCTTAAAACACCAAAAGGGGTTCCCGCCCAAAATGGTTTAAGGTTATTGTAGCAGTCAATTTATATTGGGGGTCGGGAGGGGGCGGGGCGGGGGTCCCGAGACATTCCCAAAGCATTTCCGGGGGTCCCCGGCCAAAAACGTTGAGAACCCCTGGCCTACAGTACACACGCCGTGCTTTGCTGATTCATCCATGCCATCCTAACCTGTGTCTGCTTATACCTGAAGTGATGCAATTCACATTCTTTTGTGTTCAATGTTTTTTCAACCTTCCCTTTTCTCTGTTTCTCAGCCAGGAACCATGCTTGAATGGGGCAATCACTGGTATGCATCAGAGACACTTTGTTGGACTACACTAGGGCAGGGGTTCTCAACGTTTTTGGCCGGGGACCCCCGGAAATGCTTTGGCAATGTCTCGGGACCCCCGCCCCGCCCCCTCCCGACCCCCAATATAAATTGACTGCTACAATAACCTTAAACCATTTTGGGCGGGAACCCCTTTTGGTGTTTTAAGCATTGTTATAATTTAGCTATTTAAAAATAGCAGATCTACAAGCTCATAGCGCGCCACCGAGTGGCGCGCTACGAGCTTGTAGATCTGCTATTTTTGAAAAATCGTGATTTTTTTTTTTTTTTTTTATAATTTGGGGACCCCCTAAAATAATTTGGCGACCCCCCGAGGGGTCGCGACCCACGGGTTGAGAACCCCTGCACTAGGGAACATGCTTCGACACATACATGTAACCTGTTGTTATGACCCAAAAAGCCTGTCGTAATGAAAACTTAATGTCGTAATGATGGTGTGTGGCAGTGTTGTTTTCGTCGACTAAAACTATGACGAAAAATGCTCGTCGACTACCTTTTTTCACTGACGAAAACTAAATGAAAACTAAGCTATGGTGACTAAAACTATGACTAAATATAGATTTGTCGATTTTTGTCAACAAATAAAAACTAGACTAAAATGTTATAAAGGGACTAGTGGACAACATATCCAGTACAAGTAATTTTACACTTGGTCGCATGCTGAAAATAGCAGATCTACAAGCTTGTAGATGGGCTATTTTCAGCAAGTGTAAAATGAGCCATTACGATGGCATTACATTTTAGTCGACAAACTGTAGATTTAGTCGACTAAAATCATATATTTAGTCGACTAAAACTAGACTAACACTAAAACATTCCAGGCGACTATAAAATGTGACTAAAACTAAGTGAAAACTATTCAAAAGACTATGACTAAAACTAAAATCAAAATTTGGTGTGGCATGGCTGAAAATAGCTGAAACGCACCTCCATGCAGAAACGCCACCTAGCCTGACAGTTGGTTGCGCGTTCGAATCCGGATCCCGACGACCTTTGCTGTGTGTCACTCCCAATTAAAAAATACATATTTTACAAAATTAATAATAAAATATATTTGTATAAATCCAAAATTGCATTACTGTAATAAAATGATAAACACTATTATTAATTTTAATAGCTGCAGCTGCATTACTTACTAGCCTGTTTTACCATTCTACATGTTTTAACCTGTACGGTAAAACAAACTCAAAAAGTCAAAATCATAGTTTTTCAAAGCCCTTTATATTAAACACATAAGTTAAATAACACTACAGTTGGAACTTGAGACCAACAGAACTCACATTGCTGTCATGCAAGGTGTTACAGACATTCATAGCCAGCAGGGGGAGCTGCTGGCATCTTTTATTCTTTTAAAGCTCCATTTATATGCAAATGTCCACCTTACTTCATCATACCTTCAACACAACCAATCTATGTTTTGCTTATAATAGGTATAACATTTTGAATGTGCTTAAGGTGGCGTATACTGTAGGTACATTTGCACTGTAGCAATAATGTTCATAATATTCATGCCTAAAAATCACCTTTTTTTGTTGTTGTTTTTTCTAATAACAGGGCGAGAGCCATCGAACACAGACAAGAGAATCAAGAAGCAGTGGGCGGGTTCTTTTCTCAGATAGGTGACCTGTATGTTGTGCATCACCTGTGGGGTGAGTGCGTGCGTGTGTGCGTGTGTGTGTGTGTGTGTGTGTGTGTGTGTGTGTGTGTGTGTGTGTGTGTGTGTGTGTGTGTGTGTGTGTGAGCGTGCGTGCGTGCGTGAGTGAGTGAGTGAGTGAGTGAGTGAGAGAGAGAGGAGAGAGAGAATGGTTTTGCATAAAATGTGTGTTGTTTTTCTATAAAGCCTACGAAAGCCTCCAGTCCAGAGAGGACACCAGGAAGTTGGCGTGGCAAAAGGAAGGATGGGCTTCCAACGTGTATAATACAGGTACTGTTATTCTCACTACCATACATAAGTACCACTACCACACCTTAGAGCATACTCTGAGGCTTCGTACACACATAGAGAACAACTGTGCTGTGCTCTGCCTGTGTTTCATGGCCGCCCCAATGCTTTTCCAATGGAAGTCACGTGGTTTGACCAAACACTTTTGTTTGATTGCCCCCCCTCCCCCCATCACACACAACTGTTTGGTCAAACCACGTGACTTCCATTGGAAAAGCATTGAGGCGGCCATGAAACACGGACAGCACAGAGCATGTTCGTCTGATATGTCTGTACGAAGCCTAAGTACCACACCCATACAGAGCCTCCCAAGTGGAAGTTAGTGAAGTGAGTCAGCCCTCAGCATAGATGTGTGGCGTTGGACGTGAGCGCGCCACAGGTGCACGAGCTTCTAGTACTGTACTATAAACCTTGGTTACACTCAATTGAATTGGTTTCATTGCAACCTTTATCATCCAGTCGCACCACTGTCAGGTTTGGGCAGTTTCAAATCCACCCTTCCCATTCTTAACCACATCATGTCATGAAGTGTGGTTGGGTTGTGAGTGACTCTGGGCATGTCATAATTGAAGTGTGGTTGGGTTGTGACTCTGGGCATGTCATAATTGAAGTGTGGTTGGGTTGTGACTCTGGGCATGTCATAATTGAAGTGTGGTTGGGTTGTGAGTGACTCTGGGCATGTCATAATTGAAGTGTGGTTGGGTTGTGACTCTGGGCATGTCATAATTGAAGTGTGGTTGGGTTGTGAGTGACTCTGGGCATGTCATAATTGAAGTGTGGTTGGGTTGTGAGTGACTCTGGGAATGTCATAATTGAAGTGTGGTTGGGTTTAGCCGCAATTTGCAACTCTAGATTTTTTTATAATGGGATGAATCTAGAGTTGCAATACCCTCCATTGACTCCCCACTCATCATTTTGCGTTTGCGATCTGCTTGTCTTAAACGACGTTAAACTCACCAACATTGCAGCTGTAGTCCAAGCTTGAATTATTCTCTTTCAATCTGCAAAGCTTGTTTTTCATAAAAATCCCCCGTAGACATGTTATGAGCTACTTTCTGTCAAGAAGAAGAAATGTTGGAGTTTGGAAGCGCTCGTTTTTATTAAGGGGTCGCGCTGCTGCCTCCTGCATTATGTGCAAATGCGAAACAGATGCATGCAGGGACGTTCAGTGACTTACGACGAGCGCTTCCAAACTCCAGCACTTAGAAAGATAATCACTTGCACAGAATTTCTTGACAGAAAGTAGCTCATAACATGTCTACGGGGGATTTTTATGAAAAACAAGCTTTGCAGATTGAAAGAGAATAATTCAAGCTTGGACTACAGCTGCAATGTTGGTGAGTTTAACGTCGTTTAAGACAAGCAGATCGCAAACGCAAAATGATGAGTGGGGAGTCAATGGAGGGTATTGCAACTCTAGATTCATCCCATTATAAAAAGATCTAGAGTTGCAAATTGCGGCTAGGTTGGGTTGTGACTCTGGGCATGTCATAATTGAAGTGTGGTTGTGAGTGACTCTGGGCATGTCATAATTGAAGTGTGGTTGGGTTGTGACTCTGGGCATGTCATAATTGAAGTGTGGTTGGGTTGTGACTCTGGGCATGTCATAATTGAAGTGTGGTTGGGTTGTGACTCTGGGCATGTCATAATTGCCAATATGGTGAAAATACGCAAAAATTCTGTCAAAACATTGTGCCGCGTTGCGATGTTGTAGATGTTCTATTTTGATGTACAATAAACTAGATCCTCAGACAAGGCCCTCCTGGAGGCCCCCACAGCCCGGCTCATAGGGCATAGGTGGTAGGGCTTTTGCAATCTGGGGCCCTTTAAGCTTTGGAACACCCTACCTGTTAATTTAACACATGCAATGCTCCACACGTCCCAAACGCTTCTCCCTTCTGGCTCCAAAACTATGGAATGCACTTCCCATTGCAATCAGAACTGCAGATTTACTCGGGACTGCAGACTGAAAACCCACCTCTTCAGACTCCATCTTAGCCCATAGCACTTGCCGTAGTACTTGCCCTAGCCTCGACCTCCTACAGGCGTATGCATATAGGCTCAATTTAAGTAACTTAAAAAGCACTTTATGTAGACATACTGTAGGACCCTATAGTGTATACACATATAGTTTCCTTAGATAGATATTTGACTGGTTCTTAAGCTTACGTATGATTCATGATGACTATTTTTATGTATTTGATGTATTACCATGTTTTTGTTCTTGCTTACTGTAAATCGCTCTGGATTAAGAGGGTCTGCTAAATGCCTAAATTGTAAATGTGAATGTAACACACTTTGTAACGGTGGATATTCGGTCATCATTTTCCATCAAATTTCAACCCATTACATTCTTGTCATGGCCTCGTTGAGACCCTTGGGTAGCATGTAGACCAGGGAATGGTCTTTGTAAGGCTACAGTATTAACGCCTGTGCAAGAGCTCATTTTATTAATCGATGTCAGAGCCTTAGATATAGACAGAGTTACGCAAACTGCGTTCACTTCACATGGGGCTTCAGTCCAATGGCGGCTCTCCTACATAGACTTCTATTGAGCATGGGGACAACCAACTGGGACAAGTCCTGGACCGGAAGTAGGCAGAAATGCATTGGACTCAGGCAACAGCCCAGCTTTAATGATCTTAAATCCCTTTATTTTAGATTGTTTTGTAGTAATCGTACAACATAAAAATTAAAGAGACTTGAGTTGTTATTGTACAATACTTTAAAACAGTTGTCATGTTGCACACATGCTTAAAATAGCTCTTATTTGCGCCACCCTCGTTGAAAACAATGTATTTCCAAACTCCAGCTTCAGTCTCAGTTCAGGCTGCATGAACAGCGCTAGAGCGCTCGGTTTCCGCCCAACCTCAATATTATATGGTAACTCTTCTATTAGATGACTCTGGTGATTGTAACTAAAAGTAATATGTCAAAATGCTCCCAAAGAAATTCTCTAATGCCTGTGTTGATTCTGAATGCTATCACTTTTGAATGCTAAACACAGCATGTTTCTATCTGTCTCTCCTCAGTGCCTTTGATTACAAGCATCCAGTCCAGGATAATGATACCCACCAAGAGCTCACCGTTGCATTGAAGAGATGTAGGGCTCCATTTTCGTCACCGCTAAACCCCTTACCCCTAAACTTCTTTGCCTTTTTTTTTTACCATTTTGCAAAACATTTTTGAATAGTTAAAATGGCCAGTCTACAAGCTCACAAGGTGTCAATGTAGATTGGCTAGTTGAACTATTCATAAATGTTTTTCAAAATAGTCAAAAAAAGCAAAGAAGTTTAGGGATAAGGGGTGGAGCCCATGGAGTCCACTGCTGTGGGCTACCTGGTCCGTTCCTTTTTCTCTCTCCACCAAACATCTTCACTGAAAATAGCCGATCACAACGTAAATGGTGCATTTATATAGCGCCTTTATCCAAGGCGCTTTACATAGATTGTGCATTACATTCACACATTCACACACACATTCATACACCGATTGCAGCGGAAACCATGCAAGGTACCAACCAGCACATCGGGAGCAATTTGGGGTTCAGTGTCTTGCCCAAGGACACTTCGACATGTAGCCAGGAGGAGCCGGGATTCGAACCGCCGACCCATGGATCATTGGACGACCTGCTCTACCTCTTGAGCCACAGTCGCTTTTAGTCGCTTTTTACCTCTTGAGCCACAGTCGCTTTTACAAGGTCACGTTATGACCTTGTAAAATCAGCTATTTTCACATGTTCACTTGAGAATAGGGGACACTGTGGTTAAGGATCGAAGCATTTATGTTTGTTGCTGATAGTTGAACCCCAGCCCATGTAACATTTAAAACTGTGATAATGTGATACTGTATAGGATACACTGGCTCATCAAAACAGTTCTGAGACATATACAGTAATCATTTATAATGTATCACTATGTGGTTATTTACTTATTTTGTATGTATTTATGCGATGTTTCTGCCACTGTCGGAAGCAATTCTGTCTTCAACTGTAACACGTGCATGCCATAACACATCTAAATTGTCACACATATGGTTGGTTGGAATTCCATCAATCAAATCTCTTTCCGTTCAGCTTAATTATTTTTCTAATTATTTGATCGGCCCAAAACTATGTGTTTATTGTCATGATTTGTCACAACAAGAGTAGTGAAATAAATACTTTTTGAAACTTCTATGGGAAAAATAAATGGAGATCGTTATTCTCTTCTGGGCCTGTCGTCAAGGGTGCCTGACCCCCCCCCCCCCCCCCCCCCTCCCCCGCCGCAGGGAGAAAAAATAAGTTGTTTTTGTTTTCGTTGGGTACTTCATTTACAGTTTGCTAATAAACACAGTGGTACGATTTCAGTTCACAACAAACAAATATAACAAATGATTCACTCATGACTGATTTCAGCACCCTGAAAATGACCTTTCTGAGCCAGGGACAAATTACCCATTGGGCCAGTGGGGCCGTGGTGGCCCTGGGGCCCTTGGCTCTCAGGGGCCCTTCGGGGAAATTGGACCGTGAGGTACTAGGTTTGACGCCCTGAAAAGGCCCTTCATTGGCTGTTAATTTTGTTAAACTTAGGTTAAAAAGATGATAACAACACGGAAAAACACGAAAATGTCACACGCACGCGTGCTATGGGGGCCCTGCAAATATTACCGGCCCAGGGGCCCTCGCAGGGGTTAATCCGTCCCTGTTCTGAGCTGCATGACATCACAGGGACAGTCATGACTTGTTTCACCAGTCTTGTGATAGCTCTGGCCCTTGTTTCACCAGTCTTGTGATAGCTCTGGCCCCCACATTTTAAGAACTCCAGGCAGGTTAAAACAAAAGTCACCAGATTAGCATTTTGAATGCCTGATTTTTTTTTAATTATTATTTACTATAGTCCTACAAGACCCCAAGAAATTACATCTGGCCACAAAAGATCACAGGATCTACTGAATGTGATGGTAGCCTACTTGGGAGAAGCCACTGTGTGTCATATGTCAGTTTGACACATTCAGTAGATCTCGTGATCTTTTGTGGCCAGATGTAATTTCTTTACTATAGTAGGGCTATAGTAAAGAATACAAAAATAAATCGCTAGAAAAATGTGTAAAGAAATACATATTTAGCCCCATGCTCGAATGCCCCCGTCCCCCCCTGTCAAAAACAGCTAAAATCCCTAAAACGAAATAAAGCAGCAAATTAAAAAAAAAACTCACCTTTTACTTTCTCTAATAACAACCTATAATATATCTTATCTATACAGTAAATGCACCATGTCTCTGTTTGTACGTCTGTAATCCACGTAACTCGAGAACCGTTCGCCCCACGACTTCGACACACGCGTTTTCCACACCACCACAGGGAGTGCAGTGCCCGCCACAAAAGGCCTCTGCCCAGGCTCTGGACAGGGCCCAAATTAGCCAATTGATCACACCTGATCACCCCTAGATCGCCATATATGGAGCGGGCCTGTTCTGACATCTGCATATAGACATATTTGGGCATGCCTGACAAAGAACTCCGCATACACTCCATATTTGGGCATGTCTGCCATATATGGGCATAAAAGGGGCACAAACATGGAATATCCGTTCAAATGGGGGTCCGCGGGCTAATTAGTTTAAAAATGGCGGGTCCTTGACATGAAAAAGTTTGGGAACCACTTAAAGGGCCACTTCACCCCTTTTGCAACCAGATCTGCGGTGGTGGCTCAGGGGTAGAGTTTCCAGATGGTAACCGCAAGGTCGCCAGTTCGAACCCTGTGGGCTCCCCCAGAGTTAGTGTCGAAGTGTCCTTGAGCAAGACACTGAACCCCTAATTGCTCCTGATGTGCTGGTTGGTGCCTTGCATGGTTTCCTCCACCATCGGTGTGTGAATGTGTGTGTGAATGGGTGAATGTAATGCACAATCTATGTAAAGAGCCTTGGATAAAGGCGCTATATAAATGCACCATTTACCGTTGATGTTTGGGAGACAAGATAGACTCTCCTGGGGTTTTTGTGTGGGTAATAATGTGTTTTTAGATATGTCAGTATTTCAAAGTGTCCATGGGCTCCATGATGTCATGGACACTGGGCTCACTTCCTTCCTGGACTACAATTCCCATAATGCTTTGGTCCACTGCTCCTCCTTGTGGAAAGGGAGAGGGCTGTCTTAACTGAGACTGTGAGACAACAACATCACAACATGTAGTCCAGGCAGGAAGTAAGTGAGCCCAGTGTGCAGTGTCCGTGACATCATGGAGCCCATGGAGTCATGGACACTTTGAAATACTGAAATATCTAAAAACACACATGCAAAAGGGGTGAAGTGGCCCTTTAACTGATCTATGCTACAAACATGCTGTCTACAGACAGTAACCTGTAGCTTTAAGAAAAGGGGGTGTGCTGTAGTCCCATCTGAGGCTGCCTTTAATTTGAATATACAGTAGTTGAGTGGAGCTGGAGTCGGATTACGTCGGATGTTTTTCTCCCCCGACCGACCGGCCGGGCCGTCCAGCGTCACTCACACTACACTACTGAACTGATGCAAGACGCGCATAGCATTAGGTGATTCAAATGTGCTGCTTGCTTCTTGTCATCGTTATTAATGCACGAAAACAATCGATACTAGGCTAATATTTTAGAGAAGGCTACTAGGCAGCCCGTGTTCCTGTTCCCAACACCCCGGGGTGGTGTATGCACGGCACGGACTGGAGGGTTTGGTTTGCACTGGAAGAAGAAAGAAAAGAACCGGGTAGAGAGAGAGACCACCAGACCACCACCATGGACCTGCACATTCTGGACCACAGGCTGCGGGTCACCAGTATATCCAAGAACGGTCTGGAGAATTACACACACCCGCTGATAAAACTGATATTCCTCCGAAACAGAACGCGGTAAGTAAAAATATATGAATTAATGTATATTTGGACGTAAACATAATAATAAGGGCGATGCCTGCTTTATAATGCTGAGCCTGCCTGCCTGTGCCTGCACGGGGGATATTCAATTCATTCAAGCCATTGTTTGGTCTAGTAGTGTCATTCCTTTCTGAATGACATTTTAATGATTTTATCTTGTAAAAGTTATATTAGTAGTAGCTGAATATCACGTGCATGTAACCTTATATCTTCAGTATCTTCGTTATATGGCAACACACACAACTTATGGAAATAAAGTGCACAGGGCAGGCTGCACAAGAAGAGAACAGAGGCAGAAAAGGGGGCATCATATCCAGAGTCAGACCCCATATTTTGTTACTGCATGGCTGGCTGGCTGTGTTGTTGAAATGGACGTTTTTTGATGAATTTAGAACCCTTGCAGGGTCATTTATTCAAGACCAATATCCAAACTGAATCCATACAGTATAATGACCAACTTAAATGGTTTTTGATTGATTGATTTATTAACAGTTTGCAGAATTACAGTACATTTCAAGCACAACTCAATACAGTGAGTGGACGACACCATAAAGCATTACACTTGTTTACAATTAGGGCCCACCATTTTCAATTCATCAAAACATTTAGAGACGTACGAATATACACAGCTATATAGTCAAAAGGAAATCATCATAGGAGGTTTGATTGATTGATTGATTGAAATATGTATTAACAGTTTGCAGAATTACAGTACATTTCAAGCACAAACTCAATACAAAGACTGTTAACTGTGATTGGACGACCCAATTAAGCATTACACTTGTTTACAAGAGGGTCCACCATGTTCAATTCATCAAAACATTTAGAGACATACAAATAGACACTTCTATATAGTCAAAGAACAGAACAGGAATTCATCATGGCTGGCTGTGTGTAATTTATTCAAGACCAATATCCAAACTGAATCCATACAGTATAATGACCAACTTAAATGGTTTTTGATTGATTGATTTATTAACAGTTTGCAGAATTACAGTACATTTCAAGCACAACTCAATACAAAAAAACTGTTAACAGTGAGTGGACGACACCATAAAGCATTACACTTGTTTACAATTAGGGCCCACCATTTTCAATTCATCAAAACATTTAGAGACATACAGATACCCTTCTATCCATACAGTATATGACCAACTTAAATGTTTTTTGATTGATTGATTGATTGATTGATTGATTTATTAACAGTTTGCAGAATTACAGTACATTTCAAGTACAACTCAATACAAAAAACTGTTAACAGTGAGTGGACGACACGACACCATAAAGCATTACACTTGTTTACAATAGGGCCCACCATTTTCAATTCATCAAAACATTTAGAGACGTACGAATATATAGTCAAAAGGAAATCATCATAGGAGGTAAAAAGGGAAAATAAACATTATACAGTGAGGGGGACCAGGGGTAAAATATTGTGATGCATTTTTGATGAGCCCACACATGTTTTAACTTTTAATGAATCCCCTTTGCTCTCCTAGAATCTAGATCATAGCACAGCACAGGCCATCCAGGTTGCATGTTGTCCCCCTGGAAGTGGAACTGATGCTGGCAGTCAGTGGTAGCAATTTTTAGTTAATCCCTGGATATCCTCCCATTGTTATGCAATTGTTTATTATTACCCTATTGGGTGACTTACATAATGTGGACGACTGGGAGAAAATGCCCAACATCTGGGCTTCAAGCTGCTCTCCCATGTGATGGCATTCATGTCATGGTGGTTGTGTTAAACTTGTTGTGCCAGTTTGAGCAGATGAAGAATTACATTAAGCACTAAACCGAGTTGAAACACACTTTATCTTTATCACAACACTGTGACATGTTAGCAAGACGCGCCATGCCGTTCTCAAGAGCCCAGTGCAACTATGAGAAACATTTATGGCACCAATTAATGCACCATGCGTACTGCCCTTATGCCACAGTTGATTAGAATTCTAAATCTAAACGGCCTTATCATCCCATAAAGTAATTGCGTCAACAAGTAAGAGTGCGTTTCACACAACAAGCTATAAATTATAGTTGGGCCATATTAAGCAATCTGCCTGCATTCCTGTCACCCTGCATTGGGCAATATGTTTGAACATGTCCGTGCCACGCACAATGATTGACTTGTGTTACCTTATAAAATGATGAGTCAACCTGAAACGGTGACTTCAAGTGAGCAGTTTTCAAAGTGTCTCAACAACATTTGATATTTGGTGTGACCAGACCCCTAGCTAGGCCCTTTTATACAGTTTAAAAAACACAAAAAGAACGGGCCTATAGTCCAGAATTCACCAGCAGAACCAACGTGAAGCACACATCGACCGGGCCTTTGGAACTGCAGAACCCACGTGAAGCACACAGCGACCGGGCCTTTGGAACTGCAGAACCCACGTGAAGCACACAGCGACCAGGCCTTTGGAACTGAACCCACGTGAAGCACACAGCGACCAGGCCTTTGGAACTGAACCCACGTGAAGCACACAGTGACCAGGCCTTTGGAACTGAACCCACGTGAAGCACACAGCGACCAGGCCTTTGGAACTGAACCCACGTGAAGCACACAGCGACCAGGCCTTTGGAACTGAACCCACGTGAAGCACACAGCGACCGGGCCTTTGGAACTGAACCCACGTGAAGCACACAGCGACCAGGCCTTTGGAACCCAGCAGAACCCACGTGAAGCACACAGCGACCGGGCCTTTGGAACTGAACCCACGTGAAGCACACAGCGACCAGGCCTTTGGAACTGCAGAACCCACGTGAAGCACACAGCGACCAGGCCTTTGGAACTGAACCCACGTGAAGCACACAGCGACCAGGCCTTTGGAACTGAACCCACGTGAAGCACACAGCGACCAGGCCTTTGGAACTGCAGAACCCACGTGAAGCACACAGCGACCAGGCCTTTGGAACTGCAGAACCCACGTGAAGCACACAGCGACCAGGCCTTTGGAACTGAACCCACGTGAAGCACACAGCGACCAGGCCTTTGGAACTGAACCCACGTGAAGCACACAGCGACCAGGCCTTTGGAACTGAACCCACGTGAAGCACACAGCGACCAGGCCTTTGGAACTGAACCCACGTGAAGCACACAGTGACCAGGCCTTTGGAACTGAACCCACGTGAAGCACACAGCGACCAGGCCTTTGGAACTGAACCCACGTGAAGCACACAGCGACCAGGCCTTTGGAACTGAACCCACGTGAAGCACACAGCGACCAGGCCTTTGGAACTGAACCCACGTGAAGCACACAGCGACCAGGCCTTTGGAACTGAACCCACGTGAAGCACACAGCGACCAGGCCTTTGGAACTGAACCCATGTGAAGCACACAGCGACCAGGCCTTTGGAACTGAACCCACGTGAAGCACACAGCGACCAGGCCTTTGGAACTGAACCCACGTGAAGCACACAGCGACCAGGCCTTTGGAACTGCAGAACCCACGTGAAGCACACAGCGACCAGGCCTTTGGAACTGAACCCACGTGAAGCACACAGCGACCAGGCCTTTGGAACTGAACCCACGTGAAGCACACAGCGACCAGGCCTTTGGAACTGAACCCACGTGAAGCACACAGCGACCAGGCCTTTGGAACTGAACCCACGTGAAGCACACAGCGACCAGGCCTTTGGAACTGAACCCACGTGAAGCACACAGCGACCAGGCCTTTGGAACTGCAGAACCCACGTGAAGCACACAGCGACCAGGCCTTTGGAACTGAACCCACGTGAAGCACACAGCGACCAGGCCTTTGGAACAGAACCCACGTGAAGCACACAGCGACCAGGCCTTTGGAACTGAACCCACGTGAAGCACACAGCGACCAGGCCTTTGGAACTGAACCCACGTGAAGCACACAGTGACCAGGCCTTTGGAACTGAACCCACGTGAAGCACACAGCGACCAGGCCTTTGGAACTGAACCCACGTGAAGCACACAGCGACCAGGCCTTTGGAACTGAACCCACGTGAAGCACACAGCGACCAGGCCTTTGGAACTGAACCCACGTGAAGCACACAGCGACCAGGCCTTTGGAACTGAACCCACGTGAAGCACACAGCGACCAGGCCTTTGGAACTGAACCCACGTGAAGCACACAGCGACCAGGCCTTTGGAACTGAACCCACGTGAAGCACACAGCGACCAGGCCTTTGGAACTGAACCCACGTGAAGCACACAGCGACCAGGCCTTTGGAACTGAACCCACGTGAAGCACACAGCGACCAGGCCTTTGGAACTGCAGAACCCACGTGAAGCACACAGCGACCAGGCCTTTGGAACTGAACCCACGTGAAGCACACAGCGACCAGGCCTTTGGAACTGAACCCACGTGAAGCACACAGCGACCAGGCCTTTGGAACTGAACCCACGTGAAGCACACAGCGACCAGGCCTTTGGAACTGAACCCACGTGAAGCACACAGCGACCAGGCCTTTGGAACTGAACCCACGTGAAGCACACAGCGACCAGGCCTTTGGAACTGAACCCACGTGAACTGCAGCCCTGTGTGTTGTGCTTTGTTTGTGCACATTTTCATTCAAACCTTGTGGTCTTGTCAAACTCTTGAATCGCCTTTCTTTCTTTCGTTCTTTCTTTCTTTCTTTCTTTCTTTACAATTACAGTTTAGACAATTTAGGCATTTGGCAGACACTCTTAATCCAGAGCGACTTACATTAATGGTAAATGGTGCATTTATATAGCGCCTTTATCCAAGACGCTTTACATAGATTGTGCATTACATTCACCCATTCACACAAACATTCATACACCGATTGCGGCGGAAGCCATGCAAGGTACCAACCAGCACATCGGGAGCAATTTGGGGTTCAGTGTCTTGCCCAAGGACACTTCGACATGTAGACAGGAGGAGCCGGGATTCGAACCGCCGACCCATGGATCATTGGACGACCTGCTCTACCTCTTGAGCCACAGTCGCCCCTACATTAAGCAATAACAAAAAGCATGGCATACAATACATAAATGTAGTTACAGTGGAGTATCTATATCATGAAACTATATATGTAAAACTATACATACTATACTATACTATACATTATACATGTGTACTATAAAGTGCTATGACTACATAAAATGGAATTCTAGTGCTGTCTACGTAACATGCTATACAGTAAGTCTGTTTAAAATACTTTAGTCTACATAAAGTGCTATCTAAGGGGCTAGGCCCTTCTTTCATTCTTTCTTTCTTTCTTTCATCCTTCCTTACTTATTTACTTACTTACTTATGTCCTTCCTTCCTCCCTTCCTTCCATTAGTGGTGCATCAGAGCGTGTGAGATGGTGAGGGCCGGGCGGGTGGGGTGGGGTGGGGGGGGGGGGGGGGGGTGGTTGAGATGGTGGGGGGGTGGGAGGCAGTTGCATTCATGGCATGCTAGTTTGAGAAAACAGCGGAGCACAACAACTCTAATAGCCTTGTTTGATTTGAGCCGTTTCCCTCTGCCAGGCCCCTGCTATTCATTAGGGCGCAACTCGCTGAGAATCAGCACCCGCGTGGTTCCACAGCAAAATGTGGCTGACTGGAATTATAAGGAGATGACAGTGAGTGTGGTATACTAAAGAAGTGAGCTTAACCCAAGTGTGGGACTGTGTCTACATCTCATAGCTTTCAGACAGTTGTTGTTGCTTCTCCTGAGATGCACATTCGTGCACACAATATGATAAATAGGCGAACTCGGCTTAATGTAACGCCAATGCGATCATAGTATTAATCTGAATATTGCAGCCGATAATCAGTGGGACACATAATCGGTCAATTAACTATTCCTGGGGCTGCATCTTTGACAGCATTTCTGCAGCAGCATTCCGCCTCCGTCTCCGGGTATCTGTCCCAGAGACTTGAGTTGGAGTCCATCACAGTATAGTTGAGACAGGAGTGAAGCAGGGGCTGTCTTACTGCTTTTATGCACTTTGCCAGTTCGCAGCCATTCTCGCCTTCTCATTGGGGAAAAGCCTCTGCTGACAACAAGAATCAGCATTCCTCTTCCAGACTGATGGAAGACCTCACAACCTCAACAGGTTCAAAGGGCCAAGACAAGGGCAATGGTGATAATCACATAGTGACTCAAATGTTGACATGTTGGCTTTGAGATAGATAAGATCACTGATTGAAAGACGTTAGCCTTTGACCGAGGAGGATGGCTCAGGAGGTAGAGCAGGTCGGTCGTCCAATGATCTATGGGTCGGCGGTTCGAATCCCGGCTCCTCCTGTCCACATGTTTGATTGATTGATTGAAGAATTTATTAACAGTTTGCAGAATTACAGTACATTTCAAGCACAAACTCAATACAAAGGCTGTTAACTGTGAGTGGACGACCCAATTAAGCATTACACTTGTTTCCAATAGGGTCCACCATGTTCAAATCATCAAAACATTTAGAGACGTACAAATAGACACTTCTATAGACAGAACAGGAATTCATCATAAAGGAGGTAAAAATGGAAAAGAAATATATACAGTGAGGGGAAAAAGGGGCGGGGGGGGGGGGGGAAGTGTCGAAGTGTCCTTGGGCAAGACACTGAACCCCTAATTGCTCCCGATGTGCTGGTTGGTACCTTGCATGGTTTCCGCCGCCATCGGTGTATGAATGTGTGTGTGTGAATGGGTGAATGTAATGCACAATCTATGTAAAGCGCCTTGGATAAAGGCGCTATATAAATGCACCATTTATTTATATAGTATTAAAAAAATACACTAATACACTTCTCACCCTGCTTTGTTGCCCCTGGACCAGCATCTTAATTAAAACCCTGAAGCATTAACACGCTCCCTGTAGAAGATCATTCAGAGAGGCTCCTCACTGGCAGGTGAGCTTGTAGGGTACAACAGCAGTGGCTGTGGTGGGGAGGGTAATTTGGCACGATGGCTAAAATTGGGAGGAAAAATGGGTTAAAAATAATTGGCTACACTAAATTTAGGAGGAACAACAAAAAGGTTTGGGCGCTCACTCCCGCTGTTTACACAATGCCGGCCCCCTTGCAGGGAGTTGCACAGTAAAACCTTCCATTGTTCCAAAAAGAGAGAAGCCTGTGAGAGATTGGGCAGAACGCAGAAAGTGGAAGTACATCAGATTTAAGAAATCACCAGTATCAGCATCAACTAAGATGTTGAATGAGGCTCTGAAACAGCAGTAACTGTGTGAGGCTAGATTATCCACATCATGTGTGCAATTGTGTAATGTTGTGTCTTCTTCCTCTGTAATGTATTTTTGTTTGTGTTTGTGTTATGTGTGGCTGTAGCTGGGGTGAAAGCCCAAGACAAATTTCCCTTGTGGACAATAAAGTTTACCTTGACCTTGAGATCACCTCATATAACATAATGTGTTTTAAACATTATGTTATAATTTAGCTATTGAAAAATAGCAGATCTACAAGCTCATAGCGCGCCACCGAGTGGCGCGCTACGAGCTTGTAGGTCTGCTATTTTTGAAAAATCATTAACATGTGGCGCAAATCATTGAATATATATATTTCAGAGCGAACATTTTGAACTAAAATATTTGCTTCTGGGGGGGGGGGGGGTCCCCCTGAAATCACCTCAAAGGCTGGGCTGTTGTAAGCTGTGAAGGCAGTAAGGCAGCAGACTCCTTTGGTGTCCCTGGGCTGAAGACGGTGCTATGATAGCCCATGGTGTCGACGTGCACGTGTAACAACATCACTTTGCACTCGGCTTATCACATTTCCTCAGCTGCAGCAGCAGTTTCAAAAAAAGAGAATGGAACCACCCTCTTACTTCTTACTTACTTTGTCAGCTTGGTTTTATTTCAACAATCTCCACACTGTTTCCTAATAGTTGTGTATTGTAAATACACAGAAATTAAATCGCTAAGCAGGCAGGGTGGAGAAATAGCTCTTACAAGGAGGTAAAAGTAGAACTAGGTAAGCAACATTGGGCGGGAACCCCTTTTGGTGTTTTGGTGTGCATTATGTTATGCTTTAGCTATTGAAAAATAGCAGATCTACAAGCTCATAGCGCGCCACCGAGTGGCGCGCTACGAGCTTGTAGGTCTGCTATTTTTTAAAAAATCTAAGAACCACTGACATAGAAACATAGCTTTTTCAGAAAACTGTCAGGATGTAGAAGACATTTTTAGAATCTGATCTCAGGTCAAAATGGGTTAACAGCATAAAGTGAGTCAAACTCACAAAAAACTAGACCTAATAATAAAGGAAAACGGGAGGCCTAACAATAATAATGAAAATGATGGATATTTTCGATACAGTGAAGGAAATGCACCGGGGATGATGCTTGTTGAGGCGAACAAGACTCTTCCAACTCTCCTTGGAAAAGTGGTGACCTCCATAAGATACATGTCACTCCAATGAACTGCAGCGGAGAATGTGGCATCTAGCCGTCTACCTTTCTATGTCTATGGTGATAATATTGGGCAGAAAGTAGGGCTGTGAATCTTTGGGTGTCCCACAATTCGTTTCGATTCCGATTCTTGGGGTCACAATTCGATTCAAAATCGAAAATTAGCTATTGAAAAATAGCAGACGAGCTTGTAGGTCTGCTATTTTTTTTAAATCATTAACATGTGGTGCAAATCATTGAAAATCATTTACAATAGCAGATCTACATGCTCATAGCCACCGAGTGGCGCGCTATTTTTTTAAAT
This sequence comes from Electrona antarctica, assembly GCF_951216825.1. Classification (NCBI taxonomy): domain Eukaryota; kingdom Metazoa; phylum Chordata; class Actinopteri; order Myctophiformes; family Myctophidae; genus Electrona; species Electrona antarctica. Next base: position 6,356,864 of record NC_136793.1, read on the forward strand.
TCTAAAGCATTTTTTTAATTCTAAAGCATTTATTTTCCAGATTCAAAACGATTGTCAATTCAAAATGATTCTCGATTCAATACTACAATACAATACAGCTGTGCTGATCTGAAGTGACTAGTACTGACTACAGTAACTTGAAAATGACTGAAGACATGATGTTTACTGTGATTAGAGTAAACACCAATGTAGTGAAAACTAACTGTAAGCAGAAAAAAAACAAAAAAAAGATTTTTGGAAATTATGAATCGATTTTGAATCGTTCATAACGGGAATCGCGATTCTAATTCGATCTCGATTTTTTTTTACACCCCTTAGCAGAAATGCAAATGAGGCTACCAGAATAGGGCCAAAATCACAAACAAATCCACAGTAAATAATGCTATAGAGACATACGGTAGGTATTACTCATCCTTGGAGAAATAATTACCCTAGAGGAAAATATTGAAGAATACGTTTTTTGTGTGTGCTACTCAAAGTTCTTGAACTGTGGCATACATACAACTATAAGTGATCACGCCATATTTCACAAACTGTATTTACTATAGTTATTGTAGTGGTATATTCATGCCACAATGATGTGAGGGGCGATGCTCATGTTTTGTATTTATCCCATTCTGACCTGAGATCAGATTCTAAAAATGTCTTCTACATCCTGACAGTTTTCTGAAAAAGCTATGTTTCTATGTCAGTCGTTCTTTGATTTTTCAAAAATAGCAGACATACAAGCTCGTAGCGCGCCACTCGGTGGCGCGCTATGGGCTTGTAGATCTGCTATTTTTCAATAGCTAAAGCTTAACATAATGCTGACACCAAAAGGGGTCCCCGCCCAAAATGGGTTATGACAATTATTACCCGTTTTCAGACAGAAATGCTTGTGACAAACTGAACGTCACGTAACAATCAGTTGGTGTCTGTCTGTGCAATAAATAAATAAATGCACAAAACAGGAAACCACAACAGAAAAAAACGGAAGAGTCTGTTGCCCTCAAAGGCTTTAAGATCATGCAGACCCAAGTATGAAGTCTTGTATAGTTTATAGTGTTTGACTTTGCAACAGCTGTGCGTACTTCCATGTTTGGCCTCATTTCTCAGAATGAATCTTTAGTTTCCACCATGGCCCGTAGCACTTGCCCTAGCCTAGCCCCTTAGATAGCACATTATGTAGACTTATCGCTTGTTACGTAGACAGCTCTAGAATTGCATTTTATGTAGTCATAGCACTTCATAGTACACATGTATAATATATTATATAGTATAGTATGTATAGTTTACATAGATACTCCACTGTTACGTTCTTAGTTTATGCATGATTCATGATAACTACTTTTTTATATATGTGATGTATGCCATGCTTTTGTTATTGATTAATGTAAATCGCTCTGGATTAAGAGCGTCTGCTAAATGCCTAAATTGTAAATTGTAATTGTAGTTTGCTTGAGGACATGCCGAGTCATCCTATCGGACACAGACCTTCACCTGATCATTGTCATTGGCAAGGCAGACGCTTGGCACGAGCTACCAGCAGGAAGTAGCAAGCAGGGGAAGGTGAAGGGTCAACAGGAAGAGGAGGGAGGCTATCGGGACACGAGGGTTGATTGGTGGCGTTATTGTATTCTCTCTCTCTCTGCCTCTGCACAGTTTCTCTGTCTGTTTGGATTGATTGTCCCAACTCTCATGGCAGGGATTAGTTAGTTTCTGCTGAGTCAGCTGTTGGGGCGTATCACCCCACCAGACAGGATTCTGCTGTAATAGCTTCAGCTGACTGATAGGTACAGTACAGATTCGGCACAAACAAGGGACTAAATTATTTTCGCTCCTATGCCACCAAAATGTGGAACGCCCTACCAACAGTCATTAAGACATGCAAATCCCTTGACTCCTTCAAAACCGCTCTCAAAGGTCACCTACGGACGGCTGCAATTCGAAACTGGCCTCTGTAAAATCTGAATCCCCACCGCCCACCCCCTTTTCCCCTCACTGTATATGTTTATTTTCCCTTTTTACCTCCCTTATGATGAATTCCTGTTCTGTTCTTTGACTATATAGAAGTGTCTATTCGTACGTCTCTAAATGTTTGATGAATTGAACAAGGTGGACCCTCTTGTAAACAAGTGTAATGCTTAATTGGGTCGTCCACTCACAGTTAACAGTCTTTGTATTGAGTTTGTGCTTGAAATGTACTGTAATTCTGCAAACTGTTAATACATATTTCAATCAATCAATCAAACAGAGGATGTATGGCCAGTGCCCAGAGGCCAGTGCCCAGAGGCCAGTGTCCACTGCCAGGCATTGTAGGGCAAGAAGAGAGGCATGTGCAGTGGAGTAGCGCCATCTTGTTAAAGGTTTCAGGGGAACCAAAAGGATGTTACCCTGTTGAATTAGCTCACTTGTGGCAAATCCTAAAAACGTAAAAAGGCTACACTGCCACTTGTCAAAAACAAGGATCTTGAAATGGTAAAATGGTAAATGGTGCATTTATATAGCGCCTTTATCCAAGGCGCTTTACAGAGATTGTGCATTACATTCACCCATTCACACACACATTCATACACTGATGGCGGCGGAAACCATGCAAGGTACCAACCAGCACATCAGGAGCAATTAGGGGTTCAGTGTCTTGCTCAAGGACACTTCGACACCAACTTTGGGGGAGCCCGGGTTCGAACTGGCAACCTTGCGGTTACCATCCAGCCACTCTACCCCTGAGCCACAGCCGCCCCAGAGTCTTGAGAGTTGAGTTGTGTCTAAAGGCCAGGGAGCGTACAGCATGAAGAGTTTATCCTCTTTAAACCATTTGAAATCTAGCATCCCTATTCTGTGGTGAGCATTTCTGGGAAAATGGCATATCTGTAGATCTGCTACTTTCTGCAATGATATTGATGAAAATGTGAAAAAAAGGTTTGGTGGTCATGTGACTGATGATTCAGTATTTAGATATTATTTGACACGCCTAATCCTGCTACAGCTGCCTCGAGCATGAACACCCGCATGATGCCACACAGTAAAACCCTCTGTGGTCATTATTTAACTCTGAGGCTTCGTACACACATAAAGAACCAATCTGTTTGGTCAAACCACGTGACTTGAACTTCCATTGGAAAAGCATTGAGGCGGCCATGAAACACGGACAGCACAGAGCATGTTCGTCTGATAGGGGCGGCGGTGGCTCAGGGGTAGAGTTTCTGGATGGTAACCACAAGGTCGCCAGTTCGTACCCGGGCTCCCCCAGAGTTAGTGTCGAAGTGTCCTTGAGCAAGACACTGAACCCCTAATTGCTCCTGATGTGCTGGTTGGTACCTTGCATGGTTTCCGCTGCCATCAGTGTATGAATGTGTGTGTGAATGGGTGAATGTAATGCACAATCTATGTAAAGCGCCTTGGATAAAGGCGCTATATAAATGCACCATTTACCATTTACCATATGTGTGTACGAAGCCCGAGTGTACAAAATGTAACCAAAACCTGTATAAGGGGTCCTTTTGGTTTCATACTGAGTGTGACTGGAGTACTGGACAGATTAACACAGAGTTCTTTAGTAAGCTTGAGCCACACAATGCAGTCATGTGAATGATGGATGGTTCAGAGTCTTTGACAACATAATGAAAACTGAAGCATTTCAGCCTAACCCCATTTTGACCTGAGATCAGATTCTAAAAATGTCTTCTAAATCCTGACAGTTTTCTGAAAAAGCTATGTTTCTATGTCAGTGGTTCTTCGATTTTTCAAAAATAGCAGCCCTACAAGCTCGTAGCGCGCCACTCGGTGGCGCGCTATGAGCTTGTAGATCTGCTATTTTTTAATAGCTAAAGCATAACATAATGCTAACACCGAAAGGGGTTCCCGCCCAAAATGGGTTAAAAACCAAACAACCCAAAACAGCCCCCCACAAAAAAAAAACATTGAACATTGTTCACCAGACCCAGCAACAGTGTTTGAAAGCAAATGATTTTCTCTTCAGGGCTGAAACTTTTAAAGTTTAAAAGTTTCAGCCCCGAAGAGAAGATCATCGTTTAAAATTTAAACGAACGCAATCAACATGGAATCAACTCATGCAAGAAATAACCGATCTACAAGTTCACAGAGATTTGCAGATCTCTTTATTCGGCGAGTCGTGTCGTGTCGTGCGGCTTTTTAGTCATGATAATTTCACGGGCCATGCATCCTGATTCTGACACAAAGGATATGGACAAGAGGTCTTCACAATGCACATACACAATGCACATACACACGACTAAAGTTGTGGGTGGCTGAAGCAGTGGTTAGGCCTGTCACAATTATTAACATAAGTGTCTAATCACAATTATTTGAGATGATTGCAATTATTTTGTCATAATCGTTTCCAGGTTGAACATTTTTCATACATTAAAAGAGCTGAAATGGCTTACAATGTGTCACAAATCTGCCGAAAGGTATTCTTTATTCATATGTTCCAATGTTCAATGCCACAAACAATTATTTGTGTGATTTGTGTTACTCGTGGACAAGGACAACTTTAGTTATTTTTTCAACCAAGGTTCATGTTTTAGGTTATTAGAGTTATTAGAGTTCGTTTTAGGGATTTTAGCTGTTTTTGACAGGGTGGCGGGGGCATTCGAGCATGGGGCTAAATATGTATTTCTTTACAAAATGTTATAGCGATTTAGTTTTTTTATTATTTACTATAGTCCTACTAGACTTCAAGAAATTACATCTGGCCACAAAAGATCACAGGATCTGCTGAATGTGTCAAACTGACATATTGAGCCTATGACACACACTGTGGCTTCCCCCCAGTAGGCTACCTTCACATTCAGTAGATCCTGTGATCTTTTGTGGCCAGATGTAATTTCTTGGGGTCTAGTAGGACTATATTAAATAATAAAAAAATAAATTGCTACGTATAAGATTTTGTAAAAAAAAATCATATTTATTTAGCCCCCCTGTCAAAAACAGCTAAAATCCCTAAAACGAAAGAAAGCAGCAAAAAAAAGAACACTCATCCTTTACTTTCTCTAATGACAACCTAAAACATGAACCTTGGTTGAAAAAAACTAAATGTGTAATCGTGACAGCCCTAAATGGGTCTTCACGTGCACATACATAACAGCACACACAGCTAAAGTTGTGGGTGTGCTGGCTGAAGCAGTGATCCGCTCTCATGGGATCCCCCACCTCTGTGAGGTAGTTTGGGGGGGTTGCCATAGAGCTGGGCTTGGCTCGCTATCGAGAACATCTTGACGGTCCCAAACCGCTGTATTTAAGGCTCTGAATCTGTTTCTGTTTGGTTCTGCTTAAAGAATAACGGTGTTCACACTATTTTTTTTCTCTCTCTCTCTCTCTCTCTCTCTCTCTCTCTCTCTCTCTCTCTGTGTCTCAGGTGCAAATTCTTCAGTCTGACAGAGACACCAGAGAACTACACCGTTGTCCTTGATGAAGAGGGATTCAAAGGTAAAACACCCACACTGTAAAATCCGGACTGGTAATTTAACTCCTAAGAGTGTAGGGATGTGTCCTCACAGTACTAAGAGTGTAGAGATGCGTCCTCACAGTTCTAAGAGTGTAGAGATGCGTCCTCACAGTTCTAAGAGTGTAGAGATGTGTCCTCACAGTCCTAAGAGTGTAGAGATGCGTCCTCACAGTTCTAAGAGTGTAGAGATGCGTCCTCACAGTTCTAAGAGTGTAGAGATGCGTCCTCTAAGAGTGTAGAGATGCGTCCTCACAGTACTAAGAGTGTAGAGATGCGTCCTCACAGTTCTAAGAGTGTAGAGATGCGTCCTCACAGTCCTAAGAGTGTAGAGATGCGTCCTCACAGTTCTAAGAGTGTAGAGATGCGTCCTCACAGTTCTAAGAGTGTAGAGATGCGTCCTCACAGTTCTAAGAGTGTAGAGATGCGTCCTCACAGTTCTAAGAGTGTAGAGATGCGTCCTCAAAGTTCTAAGAGTGAGTGTAGAGATGCGTCCTCACAGTACTAAGAGTGTAGAGATGCGTCCTCACTAGGGATGTTGAAAAAAGTTGAAAATCGACTCGATTTTCGACTCATGCCTTCCGCGACTCAAAAACGTATGAGTCGAAAAATCGTTTTTATTTAATTTTTTATTTTTTTGTAATGGCTTATTATAAAACGTTATAAACTTTACTGTTTCAAATGTTTTCCAAATGGGAGAGGTACGTGTTTGTCTGTGTGACACTGCTGTGCTGCGCCTGTCTCCTCACATGCATGCCCTGGCTGCAGTTAGAGCGCCATCGTCCAAGGGTGTGGGGTGAAGGGGGAGGGTATCTTAGCAACACTGAATGCTCTGTCCCATTGGTCGTGTGCTCGTATCATGAGCCAATGGCTGCAGCTCTGAGCCCCCAGACCCCAGGTTCGCATCTCATTGCTCACGCTCAAAGACAGGTCCGCTCTGTTCTGAGCTGTGAGCACTCTTTGGACAGCGTTGTCAAATAAATCCCGCCGTCATTCATACTGTATTTATTCCCCGACCCGACATTAAAATACGGAACAACGTGCGTCCCGTATCAGTTCATTACGGGACTTGTGACAGGCTGCTGCAGACACTTGAGTTGGGACTAGCTGATAGCATAGCAGCCGATAGCGCCGCTGCTCCTTCAGTGTCGTTGTTTACAAAATAAAGTTTATTTTTTATTATTGGGCTTTGATCATTGATGCAAATTCTAAACATATGGATGCAGCTGCAGAAGTTGTGTTGCTTAAAGGAATGTATAGTTGCGTTCTCCTCAACTGCTGCGCAGCAACAACAAAAATAAAAAAATAAAAAATAATGGAAAATAAATAGGAAAAAAAGTCGATCGACTCGTCGATTTGCGGCCTCGATTTATCGATTGGCCAAATATGAGTCGTTTGGCATCCCTAGTCCTCACAGTACTAAGAGTGTAGAGATGCGTCCTCACAGTTCTAAGAGTGTAGAGATGCATCCTCAAAGTTCTAAGGGTGTAGAGATGCGTCCTCACAGTTCTAAGAGTGTAGAGATGCGTCCTCACAGTTCTAAGAGTGTAGAGATGTGTCCTCACAGTCCTAAGAGTGTAGAGATGCGTCCTCACAGTTCTAAGAGTGTAGAGATGCGTCCTCACAGTTCTAAGAGTGTAGAGATGCGTCCTCTAAGAGTGTAGAGATGCGTCCTCACAGTACTAAGAGTGTAGAGATGCGTCCTCACAGTTCTAAGAGTGTAGAGATGCGTCCTCACAGTCCTAAGAGTGTAGAGATGCGTCCTCACAGTTCTAAGAGTGTAGAGATGCGTCCTCACAGTTCTAAGAGTGTAGAGATGCGTCCTCACAGTTCTAAGAGTGTAGAGATGCGTCCTCACAGTTCTAAGAGTGTAGAGATGCGTCCTCACAGTTCTAAGAGTGTAGAGATGCATCCTCACAGTTCTAAGGGTGTAGAGATGCGTCCTCACAGTTCTAAGAGTGTAGAGATGCGTCCTCACAGTCCTAAGAGTGTAGAGATGCGTCCTCACAGTTCTAAGAGTGTAGAGATGCGTCCTCACAGATCTAAGAGTGTAGAGATGCGTCCTCACAGTCCTAAGAGTGTAGAGATGCGTCCTCACAGTCCTAAGAGTGTAGAGATGCGTCCTCACATTTCTAAGAGTGTAGAGATGCGTCCTCACAGTTCTAAGAGTGTAGAGATGCGTCCTCACAGTTCTAAGAGTGTAGAGATGCGTCCTCACAGTCCTAAGAGTGTAGAGATGCGTCCTCACAGTTCTAAGAGTGTAGAGATGCGTCCTCACAGTACTAAGAGTGTAGAGATGCGTCCTCACAGTTCTAAGAGTGTAGAGATGCGTCCTCACAGTCCTGAGAGTGTAGAGATGCGTCCTCACAGTCCTAAGAGTGTAGAGATGCGTCCTCACAGTTCTAAGAGTGTAGAGATGCGTCCTCACAGTCCTGAGAGTGTAGAGATGCGTCCTCACATTTCTAAGAGTGTAGAGATGCGTCCTCACAGTTCTAAGAGTGTAGAGATGCGTCCTCACAGTTCTAAGAGTGTAGAGATGCGTCCTCACAGTCCTAAGAGTGTAGAGATGCGTCCTCACAGTTCTAAGAGTGTAGAGATGCGTCCTCACAGTACTAAGAGTGTAGAGATGCGTCCTCACAGTTCTAAGAGTGTAGAGATGCGTCCTCACAGTCCTGAGAGTGTAGAGATGCGTCCTCACAGTCCTAAGAGTGTAGAGATGCGTCCTCACAGTTCTAAGAGTGTATAGATGTGTCCTCACAGTTCTAAGAGTGTAGAGATGCGTCCTCACAGTTCTAAGAGTGTAGAGATGCGTCCTCACAGTCCTAAGAGTGTAGAGATGTGTCCTCAGTAAGAGTGTAGAGATGCGTCCTCACAGTTCTAAGAGTGTAGAGATGCGTCCTCACAGTTCTAAGAGTGTAGAGATGTGTCCTCAGTAAGAGTGTAGAGATGCGTCCTCACAGTTCTAAGAGTGTAGAGATGCGTCCTCACAGTCCTAAGAGTGTAGAGATGCGTCCTCACAGTTCTAAGAGTGTAGAGATGCGTCCTCACAGTCCTAAGAGTGTAGAGATGCGTCCTCACAGTTCTAAGAGTGTAGAGATGCGTCCTCACAGTTCTAAGAGTGTAGAGATGCGTCCTCACAGTCCTAAGAGTGTAGAGATGCGTCCTCACAGTTCTAAGAGTGTAGAGATGCGCTCTCACAGTTCTAAGAGTGTAGAGATGCGCTCTCACAGTTCTAAGAGTGTAGAGATGCGTCCTCACAGTTCTAAGAGTGTAGAGATGCGTCCTCACAGTTCTAAGAGTGTAGAGATGCGTCCTCACAGTTCTAAGAGTGTAGAGATGCGTCCTCACAGTTCTAAGGATGTAGAGATGAGTCCTCACAGTTCTAAGAGTGTAGAGATGTAGAGATGCGTCCTCACAGTTCTAAGAGTGTAGAGATGTGTCCTCACAGTTCCATTTTTACACAATGGATTTTTACGAGTCGACTCATGGTATACTAATTGTTATTTTTTATTGCACCCACCCCAACACCACTCTATTTATCATCCAAACATTGGCTTATTTCACAGATGTGTGAAAGACATACACGGCCTCAGGGCTTACTGAGTCTATTCTCTCTCTGTGTCTCTGTCTATTTTAAGAAGGGAGAGCTGATGCTGGAAAGCCACAAAGGAGTTGTCTCTGACAAATGATGTCAACCAGAACAGTTTTCATTTGAAGTGTAGTAGAGCAGCTCTCCTTTTCTCTCTTTTTTTTCATCAATTGATTGATTGATTGATTAATTATACTTTATTAGACACAAATGCAAACAGCAACAGAGTACAGTCAGACACTTTGGTCTGATCAAGGCAGCACTGTGTATGCCTTGATCCCGCCTCTAGCTGCCACTGATTGGCCAGGCCGTTTGGTGGCCGGAGCATCAAGTCTGCCTGAGAGTTCCCAGATGGGAGCAGGAGGGGGGAACCCAGTGTATTCTCTGCTGCCCCATCTGGCGGAGTCAGGTTACCAATTTGGCGGAGTCAGGTTACCAATTTTACAGAGTTGTACATTTGTGCATGTACAACTTCCTGGTCTCAACTGCGCGTGTTTCTTTCCTTCCAGGGAGCAACATGGCGTCCACCGTACGGTCTTCGCTTCTCGTCCTCTTTAGATAGTCCTTGGTTTTTACTCAGATGGGGGAATAGGAGGCGCTTGATGTGTTTACGAGGCCGCCCGCCCACCCGGAGCCTCACATTCACAGTCATATGAGCGTGGGTGGTGCTTAGACGCCCGCACGGCCAGTGTTTGTAAGGCAATCAAGTGCAATCAAGTCTGACGGTAACTCTTAGTGATTTTATTCTGAGATGGGGTTCAAAAGTTCAGCAGGATAGCAGCACCAGGTGGAGAAAAGGTTACTTCTCCCTATTCGGTTTCGTACTAAAATCCCTGGTAGCTACCCACCGTTCCCCAGGCCCTGCGGGCCAGTAGTCTGGGGTGTCGTATCTATTTCGGCTCAACGTACCGTCACTGGCAGACGAGACAGGAACTTCTACATCCGCTATTTTCACTACTTTTGAGAGACACGTGACAAAATGGAGCCTTGTTATATGAATGGAAGCAGGTTCCATTCATATAAGGTTGAAATATGAAGATAAGAGCTTTCTGCTTTGACGGCGACAACATGGCAACCTCAGAATCCTGATCCTCCTGGTGGGCCACACGATGACGACACGATGAAGATGACCCCAGTTGAACCGTGACACACACACACACATACACACGCGCACAGCCCTCTTCGCATAGTGTGTACGGGAAATTGGGAATGTATTTGTGTGCGTTCCAGCGTGCGCATAGCCATGTGTGCAGTGCACACATGTGTATCGGTTTACCCCCATAACGTAGGCCTAGTCTTTAACCCATTCTGAACGGGAGCCCCTCTTGGGGTTTTAGGCATTATGTTATACTTTAGCTGTTGAAAAATAGCAGATCTACAAGCTCATAGTGCGGCACCGAGTGCCGCGCTATGAGCTTGTAGGTCTGCTATCTTTGAAAAATCGTGAAAATGTGGCGTAAATCTTTGAATATAATGCTTTTACAGCGAACGTCTTTAACTCATATCTTTGCTTGTGTGTGTGTGTGTGTGTGTGTGTGTGGGGGGGGGGTGGAACAACATATTTTCAGATGGGGGTCGGCGGCCAAATACATATATTTTTGGGGGTCCTTCACATGAAATTGTTTGAGAACGAACATAGGGTTTTTCAGAAAACGGTCAGGATTTAGAAGGCATTTTGTGGTCCTCAGGTCCAAAGAGGTTAAACGTCTGTAAACAGTAGTGGTATTAATAGCAGGGTCATGTTATGCCTCTCCAGGTTGCAGTGGGAGGGCTGCAGGCTATTTACATCACGCATGTTTGAGAACGACTGACATAGAAACATAGGGTTTTTCTGAAAACTCTCAGGATTTAGAAGGCATTTATAGAATCGTTCCCAGGTCAAAATGGGATAAAATAAAAGCAAAAAGAATATTATTTGACTATGTTCATTGTTCATTGTGTTGTCCCGTTGACCCCCCTCAGAGCTCCAGGCCTCGGAGCACCTCCAGGTGGAGGGGTCCGTGTGGCTGCCCCTCATTGTGTTAATGTATTGTCCCGTTGGCCCCCCCTCGGAGCACCTCCAGGTGGAGGGGTCCGTGTGGCTGCCCCTCATTGTGTTAATGTATTGTCCCGTTGGCCCCCCTCGGAGCACCTCCAGGTGGAGGGGTCCGTGTGGCTGCCCCTCATTGTGTTAATGTATTGTCCCGTTGGCCCCCCTCGGAGCACCTCCAGGTGGAGGGGTCCGTGTGGCTGCCCCTCATTGTGTTAATGTGTTGTCCCGTTGCCCCCCCTCGGAGCACCTCCAGGTGGAGGGGTCCGTGTGGCTGCCCCTCATTGTGTTAATGTATTGTCCCGTTGACCCCCCCCTCGGAGCACCTCCAGGTGGAGGGGTCTGTGTGGCTGCCCCTCATTGTGTTAATGTGTTGTCCCGTTGCCCCCCCTCGGAGCACCTCCAGGTGGAGGGGTCCGTGTGGCTGCCCCTCATTGTGTTAATGTGTTGTCCCGTTGGCCCCCCTCGGAGGACCTCCAGGTGGAGGGGTCCGTGTGGCTGCCCCTCATTGTGTTAATGTATTGTCCCGTTGGCCCCCCTCGGAGCACCTCCAGGTGGAGGGGTCCGTGTGGCTGCCCCTCATTGTGTTAATGTGTTGTCCCGTTGGCCCCCCTCGGAGGACCTCCAGGTGGAGGGGTCTGTGTGGCTGCCCCTCATTGTGTTAATGTGTTGTCCCGTTGGCCCCCCTCGGAGGACCTCCAGGTGGAGGGGTCTGTGTGGCTGCCCCTCATTGTGTTAATGTGTTGTCCCGTTGGCCCCCCTCGGAGGACCTCCAGGTGGAGGGGTCTGTGTGGCTGCCCCTCATTGTGTTAATGTGTTGTCCCGTTGGCCCTCCTCGGAGGACCTCCAGGTGGAGGGGTCCGTGTGGCTGCCCCTCATTGTGTTAATGTATTGTCCCGTTGACCCCCCCCTCGGAGCACCTCCAGGTGGAGGGGTCCGTGTGGCTGCCCCTCATTGTGTTAATGTGTTGTCCCGTTGGCCCCCCTCGGAGGACCTCCAGGTGGAGGGGTCTGTGTGGCTGCCCCTCATTGTGTTAATGTGTTGCCCCGTTGGCCCTCCTCAGAGCACCTCCAGGTGGAGGGGTCCGTGTGGCTGCCCCTCATTGTGTTAATGTGTTGCCCCGTTGGCCCTCCTCGGAGGACCTCCAGGTGGAGGGGTCTGTGTGGCTGCCCCTCATTGTGTTAATGTGTTGTCCCGTTGGCCCCCCTCGGAGCACCTCCAGGTGGAGGGGTCCGTGTGGCTGCCCCTCATTGTGTTAATGTGTTGTCCCGTTGGCCCCCCCTCGGAGCACCTCCAGGTGGAGGGGTCTGTGTGGCTGCCCCTCATTGTGTTAATGTGTTGCCCCGTTGGCCCTCCTCAGAGCTCCAGGCCTCGGAGGACCTCCAGGTGGAGGGGTCCGTGTGGCTGCCCCTCATTGTGTTCATTGTGTTGTCCCGTTGGCCCCCCACAGAGCTCCAGGCCTCGGAGGACCTCCAGGTGGAGGGGTCCGTGTGGCTGCCCCTCAACGTGGTCTCCAACGGCAACGCATCCAGCAGCTCGCAGGCCGTGGGCGTGACCAAGATCGCCAGGTCGGTGATCGCCCCATTGGCCCAACAGCACGTGTCAGTCTTCATGCTCTCCACCTATCAGACGGACTTTATCCTGGTAAGCCCCCGACGACCTTTTTGATTAATGTGGTCGTTTCTTTGGTAAACATTCGAACGCTTACTTCATGCTCCCGACGTACGTCAGTGCCGCGCGCCGGAAATGGAATATCTGCCCTGGCCTGCCAACGCCTGGCGTAATGCGGAAACATTGTGAGCTTGTATAGAGCGTCGCAGTCCCGCCCCCTTTCATGACGACGCCAGGCCCAGGGAATTAATCACAATGCATTTTTCCTCATAGACATTTCAAAAAATATTTATTTAAAGACCTTTTAAGCGTCGTACGAAGCCAACTCGAGTCGTGACAATTCATGACAACACACACAATATTTTGGACCAAACAAATAATTACATAGAAGAAAAACAACAAAAAAAGTGTTGTAACCTGCTGTTTTTTTCTACTTTCTAATTCTTTGTTTGGCCTGAAAAATTGTGTTTGTTGGCTTTGTCCGCGGCGTAAACGTCTTTAAATAAATACTTTCTGAAATGTCTATGAGGAAAATGAAAAGAGAATCATTTCCTGGGCCCTGGTAGGGGGCGGGACTGCGACGCTCTATAGTACTGTAGCTTTAGTATTGAACACTCGACAATGTACAGCAGGGGTTCTTCTCAACCTTTTTGGCTAGTGGGGACCCCCGAACATGCTTTGGCCGTGTCTCGCGACCCCCGCCACGCCCCCATCCCCACCGCCAATACAAATTCACCACCACAATAACCTTAATAATAGAGAAAATACATCATAAATGAATACTGGAACCAGATATAATCATTAAGGAAAGTTTATGCATGCACTAGTGTAACAGACACTGAACACTACAAGGCCCGGACTATATGGCCATATGTCTAAGGCCTTCTGCATTTTTGCACCTGAGAGATGTTAGTTTTAACCTGCACTTAGTTCTTTATACAGATTATTTGACACTAGAGCTAGAGCTAGTAGCTGTTGTATGGTCTTTTAACGCACAATGAATTTCACGTGCCTTTTACCCTGTAACTGGTATTGTTGACAATAAAGTTGAACCTTGTACTATGTAGATGCTGAATTTCCATTTTCCAGCCATTCAGTTGTTTTTTTAATAATAATTTGTGGACCCCCCCCCCCAAAATAATTTCGGGACCCCTCGAGGGGTCGCGACCCCCAGGTTGAGAACCCCTGATGTACAGTATAAGGCTCTACATGTATACATCAGGCTTTCTACAGTATCATGTGTTTGTCTCATCACAATCTTCTTCTCAATCTTTGGACTGAACTTGGTTTGCGATTTTCTGTTGAATAGATTCAACCGTCCAGTGTTCACTCACAATTTTAGTGACGGTAGTGAAGTATTAACCCATTCTGTTATACTTTAGCTATTGAAAAATAGCAGATCTACAAGCTCATAGCGCGCCACCGAGTGGCGCGCTACGAGCTTGTAGGTCCGTTATTTTTGAAAAATTGTGAAAATGTGGCGCAAATCTTTGAATATATATTTCAGAGCGAACATTTTTAACTAAAATATTGGCTTCTGGGGGGTCCCTGGAACTACATATTTTGAGATGGGGGTCCGTTGCCCAATAGAGATAATTCTGGGGGTCCTTGACCTGAAAAAGGTTGAGCACCACTGACATAGAAACATGGGTTTTTCAGAAAAATGTTAGGATTTAGAAGACTTTTTTTTAATCGACCTCAGTCCAAAATGGGTTAAATGGAGAAGAGATGGTGGCAGGGGGGAGGGGGAGGAGAGGGGGGCTTAGTGGACAGCAATCTGGCAGGTGGCAACACATTAGGTAACACAAAAATACAGTACCAGTAATCTACAATATAATCCTGTCAGTATTTGACCATTGAAGGTAAAATTGTGAATTGGATTGAAGATTGAAGGACATAAACGATGTCCCCTTTTTACACCAGAAAGTTAGAGCAGGTCCTATGTCACATTTCTGGGTCCAATCAATCATGTATAATTAATTGCATATCCCGATTTTTGGAGAGTCTGACATAAACCACCTGGCTATTACTGACCTTTTTGGGGCTTTTTCTTTTTTGTCAAATAGGTTTTGATTGAGAACAGATTATAAATTGTTACACAAACATTATGATATGAAATACATTTTTCTTTTATAGAGAACAAAAAAAAGGAATGGAAAAAATACAAAAAGCGAAAGAAAACCCTCAACCCTCCCACCCATGCTGCCCACTCTGTAGAATAAAATAGTAAGATGATGAAATGCTCATGGAAAACATCTGAAGAAAATGGCGTACAGTCAACCATATCAGTGGTATCCTGTCTATTAATTGTTTCTACTCAAGTAATGGACATTAGGGGCAGCCAAACCTTATCAAATTGTCTCTCCCTGTTTCTCAGGAAATACCTTATTCTCTCAAGATGAAGTGTACTAGTCATTTCATTTAGCCAATGCTTAACACATTCCGTCCTAGGACGTGTCCACACGTCCTAGGACGTCTACACACGTCCAATGCATGGACGTGTGTAGACGTCCTAGCGCATCCTCAATGATACCAGGCGAGAGAAGAATATTCTGAATTGTTTTTTCCTTTTTTTTTTTTTTTTTGTCCGACTCTCGGCCACCGTATGCGTCACTCTGCAGTCATATTAGCTTACCGTTCACTTAGCTGTTAGCGCGGCAGAAAGAATGCCTCGTCTCTCCTAATCCAGGGCTAATCCATCAGATCCTCCGTGGTTTGGATCTGATGGATATACTAGCGCTTCATTTCTGCTTCTCAACCGTCTCTCACACAAAATATGAACGCTTTTTGGAGCTTCTAGCGATATAATAAAATCGAGACCAAGGTAAGCTAGCAAAATATTTATCCGTTTTTTTCCCGGATTGTTTCCAGGATTTGGATTTTGGGAGTCGAACCCGCGGCATGCCGCCAGGCTGGCTCAGTAGCCTAGTAGGTGCCCAGGCGGTTTGAGCTAACCGCCCGGGCCCCTAAATCTTTTGACTGATATTTATTGTCAAAAAGTGCAAAAACGTAATAATTGCGAACGCAGTGATTGCGAACGCAGTGAGCATTTACTATGAGACCCAGCAGATCACGTCTGTGTGTGTGTCTGTCTGTGTGTGTGTGTGTCACGCTGTAACACCACCCGCCCACCACCAGAGGGCGCAGCTGTATCACACACAAAAACACACACACACACATGCACGCACGCACACACACACACGCACGCACGCACGCACGCACGCACGCACGCACGCACACACAAAAAACTTAACTTAAAAAAAAACTTAACTTAAAAAAAAACTTAACTTAAAAAAAAACTTAACTTAAAAAAAAACGTAAAAAGGAAAAACGCACACACACAAAAAACTTAACTTAAAAAAAACCGTAAAAAGGAAAAACGCACACACACAAAAAACTTAACTTAAAAAAAAACGTAAAAAGGAAAAACGCACACACAAAAAACTTAACTTAAAAAAACAACGTAACTTAAAAAAAAAACTTAAAAAGGAAAAACGCACACACACAAAAAACTTAACTTAAAAAAAATTAACTTAAAAAAAAACTTAAACAAAAAACTTTTTTAAAAAAAAACCTAAAAAAGAAGCACGCACGCACACATACACACACTAAAAAAAACTTGAAAAAACATTTAATTTAAAAAAACTTAACTTAAAAAAAACCTTAAAAAGTACGTAATTTATTCTAATTGTTGTTATTGCAATTTACGAGCTGCGTTCGCTTCCCGCGTTTGCGCGTCTTACTTGTCAATAACACTTCTAGTTGTGATTGTATGTATAGGTGAAGGAGAAGGACCTGTCGGTAGTCATCGGCACCCTGGAGGAGGAGTTCGACATCTTCAGGGAGGTGGGAGGAGAGTCTGTCCCTGTACACAGTCCCTGTGAACCCAATGGCTTCCAGAAGAACGGCAAAGAAGGTAGGGATGAGATCACTTGTCTTTGGGGACCCCTGGTAGAGTTCTCATCAAGCCTGAACATCAAAGCCCGGCCCTACCCTAAGTGGGTCGGCCCGACCCTAACAATTACCATAGTGTTGGACCCGAAAACCCGAAAAAGTGCAATATGATGAGCCTGCACAACCAAGTTTTTCACCCACCTTACTTGTAATGTGATGTGACAATAAAGATTGATTCTGATTCTGAAACAGAATTATTTTAATTATAATAAAATTCGTAAAAAAATAAAATAAAAATAAAAGGGAGCCCGACTAATTAGCATATTTTTTGGGCCTGGCTTGGCCCGAAAATGTCGGGTCGGGTCGTGTCTGGTTCGGGCAGAAAATGAGAACTCTAACCCCTGGTATAGTGGAGAGTCACAAGTTGGGTGGGGTGGGGGTGGGGGTGGGGAGGGGGGTGTGATCTGTTTGTTTATGACCAAGAGGAACCCGTTCACAACAACACCACCTGGCGTGTTCCATTTGGGGGAAAGGGATCGGATGATGTTTTTTTGCCTTAAGCAAACATTTTATGTGGGCTGGGGTATCTGTGTGTGCGTTGGCAGGCAGACCATGTAGGTAATGATGCTAGGTGACGTTGCGAGTTTGAGTGAGTGAGTGCCTTTCAGCGGAAATTGCATTTTTATTTTATGTTTTGCCGTCGGAAGGTACACGGTACATGTTGCCAGTGGGGACGATGAGTACAGTATAGTACACAGAGTGATGCTAAATGGTTGGGACTGTCTGGATGGGCCATTAATTGTTGTAAATTCAACCATTTGTGTTTCTCGTCTGGAATCCGCATAAAGCATTGACTACATGAATGTCAATGTGGAAACAACGAGAAAATGTTAAAGGTGGTTTAACCCATTCTGACCTGAGATCAGATTCTAAAAATGTCTTCTACATCCTGACAGTTTTCTGTCAGTCGTTCTTCGATGTTTCAAAAACAGCAGACCTACAAGCTCATAGCGCGCCACCGAGTGGTGCGCTATGAGCTTGTAGATCTGCTATTTTTCAATAGCTAAAGCATAACATAATGCTAACACCAAAAGGGGTTCCCGCCCAAAATGGCTTAAGGCAGTGGTTCCCAAAGTGGGGTCCGGGGACCTCCAGGGGTACCTGAGGGAGTTCCAGGGGGGACCCAGCTAAATGATCATTTGTAACCAAATGGTCCCTTATGGGTCTGTAACTCAGAGAGTGTACAAATGGAACCAAATATTTGGTTCCATTTGTACACTCTCTGAGTTAAATTAACAGTGATTTTACAATATAAATTGGGGTCCCAGAGATAGAAATGCCATTAAAGCGGGGGTCCGTAGCATAATGCACCGAGTGCCGCGCTATGAGCTTGTAGGTCTGCTATTTTTTGAAATATCGTGAAAATGTGGCCCAAATGTTTGAATATATTCTTTCAGAGCGAACGTTTTTAACTCAAATCTTTGCTTCTGGGGGGGAGTTCCTGGAACAACATATTTTCAGATGGGGGTCGGTGGTCAGTTACATATATTGGGGGTCCTTGACATGAAAATGTTTGAGAACCACTGATATAGAAAACATAGGGTTTTTCAGAAAACTGTCATGATTTAGCCCATTTTTGGCGGGAACCCCTTTTGGTGTTAGCATTATGTTATACAATTTACAATTTAGGCATTTAGCAGACGCTCTTAATCCAGAGCGACTTACAATAAGCAAGAACAAAAAGCATGGGAATACATCACATATGTAAAAATGCATTTATCGCGAAACATGCGTAAGCTAAGAACGTGACTAGAACATATCTATATAATGACACTATACATATAAACTATAACTAGAACATATCTATATAATGACACTATACATATAAACTACACATATATGCTATACTATGCTGTACATATATACTATGAAGTGCTATGACTACATACAATGCACTTATTGTGCTGTCTACATGACATGCTATAAGTCTGTTTCAAATGCTATATAAGTCTAAGAAGTGCTGTCTAAGGGGGGTAGGGTAAGTGCTATGGGCCATGATGGAGTCTGAAAAGGTGGGTTTTCAGACTACGGCGGAAGATCGGGAGTGATGCTGCAGTTCTGATTGCAACGGGAAGTGCATTCCACAGTTTTGGGGCCAGAAGGGAGAAGAGTTTGGGACGTGTGGAGCGTTGTCCCGGCGTTTTTAGTGAGGGTACTTCCAGCTTCCCTGCGTTGGCTGATCTGAGTGCGCGGGAGGGTTTGTAGGGTTCAATCATGCTGGCAAGATATGGGGGAGCCATACCTTTGGTTGCTTTAAATGCCAACATCAGAGTTTTGTATTCTGTGCGGGCAGCGACCGGGAGCCAGTGCAGGGAGCGGAGCAGGGGGGAGACATGTGAGAATTTTGGCTGGTTGAAGACCAGCTTTAGCTATTGAAAAATAGCAGATCTACAAGCTCATAGCGCGCCACCGAGTGGCGCGCTACGAGCTTGTAGGTCTGCTATTTTTGAAAAATCGAAGAACCACTGACATAGAAACATAGCTTTTTCAGAAAACTGTCAGGATGTAGAAGACATTTTTAGAATCTGATCTCAGGTCAACATGGGTTAACATAATATATACAGTATTATATATTACAGTATTTATACTTTTTACACCCTTACATCACTTTTAAAATGTTCTACCTGAACTAGCTCTCCAGCCTACGGTCCACCCGGTGCTGATACCACTGAACCAGTTCTGCGTCATGTCTCTGGACCCAGACACTCTGCCAGCTATCGCCACCACCCTCATCGACGTGCTCTTCTACTCCAACAGGTGAGTTTACACCCAGTGGTGGAAAGTAACTAAGTACTTTTACTTAAGTACTGTTACTACTGTACTTAACCCATTCTGGGCGGGAACCCCTTTTGGTGACACAACATTGTGTTGTGTGAGGGGGAGGGGCGCATTCGACTGCGCCCCTCCCCCTCATACAACACAATGTTGTGTCAAACCATGTGACCGCCATTGGAAATACATTGGGCGACCATGAGAATTGCATTAAAGGTGTGAGCTCAGCCTAAGGCTGAGCTCACACCTTTCATGCAATTCTGGTGCTCGTTGGATGCTTGTGTCATGGCCGCCCAGCGGCCCAATGCATTTCCAATGGAGGTCACATGGTTTGACCCAACATTGTGTTGTGTGAGGGGGAGGGGCGCAGTTGTGTGCCCCTCCCCCTCACACAACACAATGTTGGGTCAAACCATGTGACTCCCATTGGTAATACATTGGGCGGCCATGACACAACACAACATGCATCCAACGAGCATCCAACGAGCAGAGAATTGCATGAAAGGTGTGAGCTCAGCCTTAGGCTGAGCTCACACCTTTCATGCAATTCTGTGCGGGCAGCGACCGGGAGCCAACACAATGTTGGGTCAAACATTCAACACACAGCCGAAAGCCATACAACCATATATCTATGCATACAACAGCTTGTAGGCGCAACATCCACCCAACGTCCACCCAACACAGAGGGTGGGGTTAACCACCAACCAATAGGAGAGAAGGGCTGTTTTGTATCCCAATGGGCGGAGTTTAGTTGTAGTCTCCTGAGCCCCGCAGAAAAGTCCGACGGGAGAGTGACAGAGCTTTTGAGAAATGATGATGTCACCGCTTATTAGCACATATCATTTTTACTATAATTAGGTGAGAAATGCAGCTTGTGCCTGCATGGAAACTACACAGATATCTATCCAAGTGTTCATGTTTATATATCACTGTTAACAACTTTAAAACGTATTATGTTGCATCAACTGCAGTGAGCAAAGGCTCGATCTGCTCTGCTGCATCCAATAATAAATATATCAGCCTACTAGTCCAGTGCGGACTATTTCATTTGCATTGGTGCCGAGTGGGAAGCACAACCGATTGTTTTAATTCAAAGTGGTATATATTCTGTGAAATGTTTATCGTCATTCCGTGTATCTACAAGCTCCAAGTGTTGAGTCCACATGCAGCGCGTTCCAAGCAGAGGTCCTAGGTAAAACACTGCCAGTCCTCAGCGCAATGGCCCGTTGCGCAAAAAAGTTGAGATTTTACTTGTGTGATATTCAGATAATCTTCAACCGATTGTTATAATTCGAAGTGGTATATATTCTGTGAAGTTTATATTTTCATTGGGTGTACAAGTCATGTTTTTAATATGCCTTTATCAAATGATATAGAGAGATGGTATAGTGCCCAAGTCCTGTTAGCCATGCAGCCTATATGATCTGTGGTGCAGGCCTATACACTCTCTCAATTAGGGATTTTCCCAGAGGTTAATTTCACTGATGTGTACAACCTTTATTCAAATAGTTTAATTTGTATTGGAGTGCGAAGCTTGAACAATAGGTTCATTGCGGACCGCTACGGATAAACTGTGGATATTAACCTACCAATAAGGACCCAGGCCAAATGCCATTGCGCAGTAGCTTACACCAACAAGTCTATGCGTGGTGTGTGCATAGCCGCATGTGAAACTATATCGTGCTGTATTTTGCTCTCCATTTCATGGTCATGGTCATGCGAGGAGAGAGAGAGAGAGAGAGAGAGAGAGGGTGCAGAGAGAGAGAGGTGTGAATGGAATCGCATCGTGCGTATATGGCACATCTCTCTCATGTTTAGGTAATTAAGGGCGCACCATTGAATGCATGTCACTGTGCCTACATGCTGACAATGTGCGCGCGTGAACTTGTATTAGCCAGCCTACACATTATAACGTGACATTTATTATACAGCTCGAAAATATAGCCACTCTACAAGCTCACAACTTGTTACTTCTATAGGTCTGACTCTGCTATTAATTTATGTGCAGGACTTGCCAAGTCGCCAGAGCAATGGTAAAGTGTCTATCATTTTTAAATTGAGAAAAGTCGAGAGTCGGGATTTGGAGATTTACGCACATAGTGTGACATGCTGACAGACAATGAAAGAAACATGTTCCACTTCCACTCACAATTTAGGTGGCTTTTAAAATGCGGTACTTATTCCTTCATTAAAAAATATGATTGGCACCTCATAAGTGTAAATATAAAAGCAAGTATAAGCCTACAATTGAAACCTGCTACTGCAGTGATTTTATCCTGTGTTCAATGCGTTTCTGCGTTTGGGTGTGGACATGATGATGATGATGAAATGACGCACGGCTGTCTCCAGTCATTTCAACAATCAGTACCAGATTTAAAGGCACTGATTCTGTGTGTTGGCTTGTTCAGAAGAGGATGACGTCTTTCGAAGAAAGTTTGATTCATTTAGCAAGCCAGTGCCCCATTCTGTATGTAAAAAGCCATCCGTTTTATTATGACAGTGTACAACTCCACATATCGCCGTATTGGTCACCAAAAACTACACGCAGATAAACGTGGGTCTGTTGTTTTCCGCATTCCGCTCTAGCGCACCGCCCACTTCCCGCAAAACCTTGTGGGAAATGGATGCATCTAGGGAGGGACGGCCATGACACTACCCAACGAGCATCCAACGAGCAGAGAATTGCATGAAAGGTGTGAGCTCAGCCTTAGGCCTCACTCAGACCTTTACTGCATTGCTGTATGCTTGTTGGATGAATGTTGTGTAGTGTCATGGCCGCCCCAATGCATTTCCAATGGAAGTCACATGGTTTGTAGTCCACATTTTGGACTACAAGCTGTTGTATGGCTTTCGGCTGTGTTTCGACTGCGCTCCTCCCCCTCATACAACACAAATGTTGTGTCAAACCATGTGACTCCCATTGGAAATGCATTGGGGCGGCCATGACACTACACAACATTCATCCAACAAGCATACAGCAATGCAGTAAAGGTCTGAGTGAGGCCTTAGCATTATGTTATGCTTTAGCTATTGAAAAATAGCAGATCTACAAGCTCGTAGCGCGCCACTGAGTGGCGCGCTACGAGCTTGTAGGTCTGCTATTTTTGAAAAATCGAAGAACGACTGACATAGAAACATAGCTTTTTCAGAAAACTGTCAGGATGTAGAAGACATTTTTAGAATCTGATTTAGAATCTGGAAATTAGTATTTCCAATTTCCAGTACTTTTACTTCTACTCCACTAAATCTCGGAGACCAAAATCTGTACTTTTACTTCACTACAATTATTTGAAAACTTTAGTTACTTTTGATTAGAAAACATACATTAACTAACCACTTCAACCCTATACATTTCGGCCATTTGAAAATAGCTGATCTACAAGATCACAATGCGTCGCAGAGAGCTTGTAGATTTTCTACACATTTTGAACTTGTGAAATGGGACATTCTGCAATATGAATACTTTTACTTTTAGTACTTAAAGTACATTTCGATGCCGATACTTTTGTACTTTTACTCTCAAGTACATTTTCAATTCCGTACTTTTACTTTTACTCTAAATTGCAGTATCGGTACTTTTACTTAAGTAAAACAATACTTTTTCCACCACTGATTTTCCCACTTAATTGTTTTGCAGTTGCGATACTTACTTTCTCCACAAGGTGGCAGCATTTAGTAAATACTCTTGGCAAGTGACCTGTCATCTTTATGCAATTACCCCTTCGCTAAATCCCTAACACACACACACGCACATATTAACTGTATATGATTTTGGGTGTGCCAGTACAGTACAGTAGAGGGTACAGTAGAGGGACCCCCACACGGTAACTCTGTCATTTCTCAACCGTTACGGACATGGGGCGGCTCGCCGGAATTGGCCTGGCCCCCTGGGCGCGTTCCTGGGGGTCTGGATGTTCCGGGGAACCCCACACGGAGTTGCACCACTCACTTCACACAGGTGTGATTTTTCTTTTGTCACTCTGTAGCCGTTCCCGCATAACTTCTGGGTATGATGATGATGTTACCCTGATACATCCTCTATACTAGCTCTGTAACTAATATGATGATGATGTTACCCTGATACATCCTCTATACTAGCTCTGTAACTAATATGATGATGATGTTACCCTGATACATCCTCTATCATAACTTCTGGGTATGATGATGATGTTACCCTGATACATCCTCTATACTAGTATGATGCTTGTGGGTATGATGATGATGTTACCCTGATACATCCTCTATACTAGCTCTGGGTATGATGATGATGTTACCCTGATACATCCTCTATACTAGGGTATCCTCTATACTGGGTATGATGATGATGTTACCCTGATACATCCTCTATACTAGCTCTGTAACTAATGTACAAATGGAATGCGGTTCCATTTGTGCACAACAAGGAATGTTGCTCAATTTATTTTGTAGCCTCTCAGAGTGACGAGGGTAACTTGAAATTAAAATGTTAAATGTTTGAGAAGAACTATAATAATGTAGAACGGTTGTTTCCACTTTGTTTCCTCTCTCTCTCTCTCGCTCTCTCTCTCTCTCTCTCTCTCTCTCTCTCTCTCTCTCTCTCGCTCTCGCTCTCTCTCTCTCTGCCCTCCCAGTCCCAAGGAAGGCGCCTCGTCCGCCCCCAGCCCCCCAGAACTCGACCGCGTCAAGTTCTTCTCCTTCTCGCTTATTGACGGCTACATCTCGCTGGTGATGGACACGGAGGCTCAGAGGCAGTAAGGATCTGAACCCATTCTGGGCGGGAACTCCTGTTGGTGTTTTAGGCATTATGTTATGCTTTAGCTGTTGGAAAAATAGCAGATCTCTGCTAGTCATTTTTGTTGGCGTGTAAAACAATCAGTTAACACTTTAATTGCCCGGGGTTATTTAATCCATTACATTATAGCGCCCATTCGATTTATAAACACGGACCCCTTTTCCGGACGGACCGGATGTTGTTGTGAATGTGTGTGTAGCAGCTAACAATAGCCACACCACTCTAGAGTTGATCGACAACAACGGGAGGTAAGAATAAATCTATCGCGACTAGCGACTGGACCGCGGAGCGCCGTCTAACACAGGATATTTTTTCATAATTGGACGGGATGATTTAGATCGCGAGTTATGAACGTTTTAAGATTTTCGTTTTCATCAGCTAAACAGGGGAGGGAGTTTTTCGATGACGTCTCACTCTTGCCCGTCACCGAGGATTGCCCAACAGGCGCTCCCAGGTTGTGGAGCCATGCGATCCGTTCTCATATCAATAAACTTCGTCTTTTGGACAATAGTTCGTCCTGGGCGTCGGGCGTTACTAATAGAAAGGACAAAGAACTTCGTCCTGGGCGATGGGAGTGTTAACAAGGCCTGGCTCATCCTCTCAATTACGTTTTTATTTATTTTTGTTCTCCTGTACTGTACTGTACTGTACTGTACTGTACTGTACTGTACTGTACTGTACTGTACTGTACTGTACTGTACTGTGACTTGTTGTTTCCTCTCGGTGTAAATCAGTGTTTTGTTATTTTCTCTCTGCATGTTCCAGGTTTCCTGCTGACCTTTTGTTCACCAGCTCGTCTGGGGAGCTTTGGAGAATGGTGCGCATCGGGGGTCAGCCTCTAGGCTTCGGTAAGCTACGCAGTGAAAATCATTTAGTGTGCATGCAGCGGGTGCAGTACTTAGTTTAGACAGTTTTTGGTTTAGATCAGATTCTAAACATGTCTTCTACATCCTGACAGTTTTCTGAAAAAGCTATGTTTCTATGTCAGTCGTTCTTTGATTTTTCAAAAATAGCAGATCTACAAGCTCATAGCGCGCCACTCGGTGGCGCGCTATGAGCTTGTAGATCTGCTATTTTTCAATAGCTAAAGCATAACATAATGCTAACACCAAAAGGGGTTCCCGCCCAGAATGGGTTAAACCAGTCATTAGTCCTACAACTACAACCTATCTCAAACCCTCACCCTAAACCTCACCTCCCACGGGGCAGCACACCTAAACCTACCCTTAACCCATGTCTAACCAATGACTAGTCTAAACTAAGTATGCACCCGCATGCAGCATCCGTGCGTGCATTGTGTAAATGGTAAATTTATCCAAGGCGCTTTCCATAGATTGTGCATTACATTCACCCATTCACACACGCATTCACACACTGATGGCGGCGGAAACCATGCAAGGCACCAACCAGCACATCAGGAGCAATTAGGGGTTCAGTGTCTTGCTCAAGGACACTTCGACGCTGACTCTGGGGGAGCCCGGGTTCGAACTGGCAACCTTGCGGTTGCCATCCAGCCACTCACCACCCCTATTTGTGTATCTACATGCCCATTACGTAGACTGTAAAAGATACCATATCATTTTTAAAAAACATCACTTTGAATATTGCTAGGAATGGTAACCATATTAGAGTTCTCAACGGGCCTGAAAATTAGCTGGGCCCTACTGGGCCGGCCCAAGGCTTTTTTTTTTTGCATTCCCCATTTTTACTTTTCCTTGGAATTTCATAAATGTGATGCTTGTTTATCATCTTAACACTAATTAAGCTAATAAGTCTTTAGAATC
The DNA here is from genome assembly GCF_951216825.1 of Electrona antarctica. Lineage (NCBI taxonomy): Eukaryota > Metazoa > Chordata > Actinopteri > Myctophiformes > Myctophidae > Electrona > Electrona antarctica. The sequence goes on from NC_136793.1 coordinate 6,382,820, forward strand.
AAAACCACGGGGTGCCTATGACGTCTATAGGCGTCTTTAGGTCCTTTTTTATTATCAATTCAAACCATATAAAATTTATTTTTTTGGCCTTAGTTTCCTTCTTCAGCGATCCTAGACTGGTTTCGTTCCGTTCACTTCCTTGTTAACGGGCCGACAAAACTCAACAAAAGTTGCTCATAACTCTGAATCTACGGCGCTCTCCATGGTTTTGATCATAACGCCGATGCTCTGTGGTCATTTCTGACTTCAGCACGCACCTCGTTTGGAATATTGACGCTTCTACAGAGACATAAGACGAGGTAGCGTTGAGGTACTGAGGGAACATCATGAACAGAGACATAAGACGAGGTAGCGTTGAGGTACTGAGGGAACATCATGAACAGAGACATAAGACGAGGTAGCGTTGAGGTACTGAGGGAACATCATGAACAGAGACATAAGACGAGGTAGCGTTGAGGTACTGAGGGAACATCATGAACAGAGACATAAGACGAGGTAGCGTTGAGGTACTGAGGGAACATCATGAACAGAGACATAAGACGAGGTAGCGTTGAGGTACTGAGGGAACATCATGAACAGAGACATAAGACGAGGTAGCGTTGAGGTACTGAGGGAACATCATGAACAGAGACATACGACGAGGTAGCGTTGAGGTACTGAGGGAACATCATGAACAGAGACATACGACGAGGTAGCGTTGAGGTACTGAGGGAACATCATGAACAGAGACATACGACGAGGTAGCGTTGAGGTACTGAGGGAACATCATGAACAGAGACATACGACGAGGTAGCGTTGAGGTACTGAGGGAACATCATGAACAGAGACATAAGACGAGGTAGCGTTGAGGTACTGAGGGAACATCATGAACAGAGACATAAGACGAGGTAGCGTTGAGGTACTGAGGGAACATCATGAACAGAGACATACGACGAGGTAGCGTTGAGGTACTGAGGGAACATCATGAACAGAGACATAAGACGAGGTAGCGTTGAGGTACTGAGGGAACATCATGAACAGAGACATACGACGAGGTAGCGTTGAGGTACTGAGGGAACATCATGAACAGAGACATAAGACGAGGTAGCGTTGAGGTACTGAGGGAACATCATGAACAGAGACATAAGACGAGGTAGCGTTGAGGTACTGAGGGAACATCATGAACAGAGACATAAGACGAGGTAGCGTTGAGGTACTGAGGGAACATCATGAACAGAGACATAAGACGAGGTAGCGTTGAGGTACTGAGGGAACATCATGAACAGAGACATACGACGAGGTAGCGTTGAGGTACTGAGGGAACATCATGAACAGAGACATAAGACGAGGTAGCGTTGAGGTACTGAGGGAACATCATGAACAGAGACATAAGACGAGGTAGCGTTGAGGTACTGAGGGAACATCATGAACAGAGACATACGACGAGGTAGCGTTGAGGTACTGAGGGAACATCATGAACGGAGACATACGACGAGGTAGCGTTGAGGTACTGAGGGAACATCATGAACAGAGACATAAGACGAGGTAGCGTTGAGGTACTGAGGGAACATCATGAACAGAGACATACGACGAGGTAGCGTTGAGGTACTGAGGGAACATCATGAACAGAGACATACGACGAGGTAGCGTTGAGGTACTGAGGGAACATCATGCCTCCCATGTTTTGGGGGGTAATGGAAGGCGGCGGAGGGCTTTTCAGAGTAAAATCTGCCTCATATGCGTGGCACTCTAGCGCCTTTTATTATGAAAAATTCCCCGGCAAAAAGAAGTCGAGATCAGGGAAGAACAGTTTTCTACCTCTGCTCTGCTTTGCTCTGCTTTGGGGCAGGATTACAATTTACAATTTAGGCATTTAGCAGACGCTCTTAATCCAGAGCGATTTACATTAAGCAATAACAAAAGCATGGCATACATCACATATATAAAAAGTAGTTATCATGAATCATGCGTAAACTAAGAACGTAACAGTGGAGTATCTATGTAAACTATACATACTATACTATATACTATATTATACATGTGTACTATAAAGTGCTATGACTACATACAATGCAATTCTAGTGCTGTCTACATAACATGCTATAAGTCTGTTTAAAATACTATCTAAGTCTACATAATGTGCTATCTAAGGGGCTAGGCTAGGACATGTGCTACGGGCCATGGTGGAGTCTGAAGAGGTGGGTTTTCAGACTACGGCGGAAGATTGGGAGTGAGGCTGCAGTTCTGACTGTGATGGGAAGTGCATTCCATAGTTTTGGAGCCAGAAGGGAGAAGAGTTCTACCTCTGCTCTGCTTTGGGGCAGGATTCTACCTCAGGATATAACCTCATGATCAACTCTGTAGCAGAAGTGATAACGGTGCATTTTTTTAATAGTTCCATTGCATTCCTGTGTCTTTTCCCCTTCCTTTCCCCAGACGAGTGCGGCATCGTTGCCCAGATATCTCAGCCTCTAGCCGAGAGCGACATCTCTGCCTATTACATCAGCACCTTCAGCTTCGACCATGCACTGGTGAGTCTCCCTCCCTGGCCAACAGAGGGCACTGTTGACCACTGATGGCATATATAGGGTGGAACGTCTGGCACAGCAATCTTGTGGTGTCTTCATAATTAACCCATTTTGTGCGGGAACCCCTTTTGGTGTTTTAAGCATTATGTTATACTTTAGCTATTGAAAAATAGCAGACCTACAAGCTCGTAGCGCGGCACTCGGTGCCGCGCTACGAGCTTGTAGGTCTGCTATTTTTGAGAAATCCTGAAAATGTGCCTCAAACCACTGATATAGTAACATGAGTTTTTTCAGAAAAAAGGACATTTTAAAAAAAACATTTTTCTTTAAATTTCGACGTCAGGCCTAAATGGGTTAAACCCATTTAGAGGAGGTCGATTCTACAAAGGTCTTCTAAATCCTGACGGTGTTGTGAAAAAAAAACCATATTTCTATGTCGTTCTCAAACATTTTCATGTCAAGGACCCCCAAAAATATATATAATTGGCCGCCGACCCCATATTCAAAGATTTGCGACACATTTTCACAATTTTTCAAAAATAGCAGATCTAAAAGCTCGTAGCGCGCCACTCGGTGCCGCCCTATGAGCTTGTAGATCTGATATTTTTCAATAGATAAAGTATAACATAATGCTTAAAACACCAAGAGGGGTTCCCGTCCAGCATGGTTTAAATACATTAAAGATGGAGTGCCATGATTGTTTTCCACCCTAAAACATGATCACCAGGTCTCAAAAAAACAAATCAAAAAAAGTGTACAGTATTTGTTAAAATGTTGTTTTTTGTGTGTGCACGCCCACCAGTTCATTAAGTATGCCTGGTTTGCCTGGTGGGTGGTGATGGGTGTTGTTGTATGATAAAGGGGGCTGATAGTGTGATGTCACTATATTACTGTTTCTTTCATTGGCCCGTTTGACTGTCAAGGGTTCAGCCTCCAGGAAGAAACCCTAAATACAAAGGGAAGACATCATAGAGCACCGAAGTCCTGACGTAACTCGCTCATCCCTTCGATTCCCCTGGTTCGCGGAAGTAATTTCTCTATGGAGAATAACATGGGGTGATCTTAATATCGTCTACTATAAGCGTTGTGGTCCAAAAATAAACAAGCTGTCTCTGCGTTGTCGGGGAGGTGTCTCTGTATCGTTTGCGACAGTCAGTCAGTCATATATGATACAGTCTGTTTCTAGCGAAAATGTAACATTCAGTAACAATAGCGTTTTCTCTCAGTCAGTTGATTCTTCATATCCATATGAGTGAAGCGGCCAGGGTGACGTGATTTTTCAAACACTGTTCTTATATGAGGCGATCTAAAATCCCCCCTATGGGGATTACAATACAAATAAAAAGTACACGAACCTGTGGATTTGCGCCCTCTACCGATATTGACGTCAGACTTCGGTGCTCTATTGCACATCACAACCACACCAAGGGGTCTAATGAAGTACTGTCACCTCATAAACACGTGGAAAAATGATCACGGCACTCCATCTTTAAAGTGCTCATGAACCTAGGTTAACTCCATCTTTAAAGTGCTCATGAACCTAGGTTAACCTTCAGGCAGTTGCTGAGTCACACATGTGAGGAGCTAAGTATACCCATAGTGATGACCTCACACACTATATTTGGCTCATGCAGGAGTTTCCTGTGAGAGGCCTAGAAGAACACGCAATCGCGTCAAACGGCGTTGGCGAGTTGCTTCAGGCGTTACTAAGGCATTGGTGTAAATCATTGTAATTCCTAGGTGTGACTGACACGGTTATATGACTGTGAAGGACATTGATGGTGAATCGGTTGACTGTGAATGACATTGATGGTGACTCGGTTGATATGACTGTGAATGACATTGATGGTGAATCGGTTGATATGACTGTGAATGACATTGATGGTGAATCGGTTGACTGTGAATGACATTGATGGTGAATCGGTTGACTGTGAATGACATTGATGGTGAATCGGTTGACTGTGAATGACATTGATGGTGAATCGGTTGACTGTGAATGACATTGATGGTGAATCGGTTGACTGTGAATGACATTGATGGTGAATCGGTTGACTGTGAATGACATTGATGGTGAATCGGTTGACTGTGAATGACATTGATGGTGAATCGGTTGACTGTGAATGACATTGATGGTGAATCGGTTGACTGTGAATGACATTGATGGTGAATCGGTTGACTGAATGACATTGATGGTGAATCGGTTGACTGTGAATGACATTGATGGTGAATCGGTTGACTGTGAATGACATTGATGGTGAATCGGTTGACTGTGAATGACATTGATGGTGAATCGGTTGACTGTGAATGACATTGATGGTGAATCGGTTGACTGTGAATGACATTGATGGTGAATCGGTTGACTGTGAATGACATTGATGGTGAATCGGTTGATATGACTGTGAATGACATTGATGGTGAATCGGTTGACTGTGAATGACATTGATGGTGAATCGGTTGACTGTGAATGACATTGATGGTGAATCGGTTGACTGTGAATGACATTGATGGTGAATCGGTTGACTGTGAATGACATTGATGGTGAATCGGTTGACTGAATGACATTGATGGTGAATCGGTTGACTGTGAATGACATTGATGGTGAATCGGTTGACTGAATGACATTGATGGTGAATCGGTTGACTGTGAATGACATTGATGGTGAATCGGTTGCAGATGGAACAGAATTCCCTAGAATTCATAACGAGGCAAAGGAAGAAGAAGTTTCTTTATAGTCCTCCTAAAAGCATTTCACAGAAAGTCTTATTCCTAAACCCTCTAAAAAAAATAAAAGGCTTCGCAAGTTTTATTTACACTTCCTGATTATTGGTTTGAATGCTTTATCCCATTTTGGGCGGGAACCCCTTTTGGTGTTTTAAGCGTTACGTTATACTTTAGCTTTTGAAAAATAGCAGATCTACAAGCTCGTAGCAAACGGGTTGAGAATCACTGCTAGAGCCGTAAAAATCTTCTCGTATGGGGGTCCCTGCCTGGTGTATCTCTTCAAATGGGGGTCCGCAGGGCTAATGAGTGTCAATTTGTGTGAGTTGAGAGTTTACACTTTTCACTTTCTCGGATAGAGAAGGAACGGAACTAATTCATTCATTCTGTAAACATAATTGGAGGTGGTAATAAAACTCTGGAAGACATTTGGTATATTCACGACAAGTATATTTGAGCACATTAACCCATTCTGGGCGGGAACCCCTATTGGTGTTTTAAGCATCATTTGAAAAATAGCAGATCTACAAGCTTGTAGATCTGCTATTTTTGAAAAATCGTGAAAATGTGTTGCAAATCCTTAAATATATATTCTTGCAGACGTTTTTAACTCAAATCTTTGCTTCTCGGAGGTCCCTGGAACAACATATTTTCAGAGGGGGTCGGCGGCCAAATACATGTAATTTTGCGGGTCCTGGGCATGAAAAACTTGAGAACCACTGACATAGAAACATCAGAAAACTGTCATGATTTAGAAGGCATTTGTAGAATCGTCCTCGGGTCTAAATGGGTAAATATTCGTCATGAAAGGATACCAGAGAAGAGAACGACTACTGTGAATAGGGAAGGAAGCTACTGACAGGCCTGCGTTTCTAGTAACTGAGTCAGATCTGTGTTGTCGTTCTACAGAGATTTCCATTTCAGGAGACATTTCCTGGGAGCTGTGGTTTTGTCATCGGTTCTGATTGGGTGTAGCAGACTGTATTCCAAATGACAATAGCGATTGCACATGCAATCATGTAATCACATGGAATGAGTTGTTTAGTTAAAGCTAAATTGTGTCATACTTTGCTATTATGGGCGCTGCTGGTCACCATTGTATGACAGACTTTGAATTAGGTAGGTGTAAGCTCCCCCTAAAGGCCTCAATATACTGTATTTGTGCAATAATTTATTTCCCAAACTGCACATAACTCGGGCATATGTCTTGCATGGCGAGTGACGACACGTTGTAAGAGTGTGTGTGTGCGTGCTCACAGATTGTGGGAAATTATTGTAAATGTTGGACATCTTTCACCAGGTTGAAAGTGGTAGTAAGATGTCAGCAGCGCGTGATTATGAATCCCACCAACGTTCTAGGGTAGACCCGCCTCACCATGTGTCTGATTGGCTCCCGGGAAGGCATCGTTTTACTGAGGTTAGGCCGTTCGGGTTAGGTTTAGGGGGGTGCATACTTAGTTTAGACTAGTCATTGGTTAGACATGGGTTAAGGTTAGGTTTAGGTGTGCTGCCCTGTGGGGGGTTAGGTTTAGGGTGAGGGTTTGAGATAGGTTGTAGTTGTAGGAGTAATGAAAAAACGAGAACTGTCAATCACAACGACTACTGGCCAATCACAGCAGGGCTTTCCTAGAACTGCGGTGGGATAAATAATAACGCGTCAGCAGCCTGTGTTGAGCGTCCACTATGCTGTGGTAGTAAAGTGGTAGTAAGAGGTCAGCAGCCTGTGTTGAGCGTCCTCTATGCTGTGCTAGTAAAGTGGTAGTAAGAGGTCAGCAGCCTGTGTTGAGCGTCCTCTATGCTGTGGTACTACTGTAGTAAAGTGGTAGTAAGAGGTCAGCAGCCTGTGTTGAGCGTCCTCTATGCTGTGGTACTAGTAAAGTGGTAGTAAGACGTCAGCAGCCTGTGTTGAGCGTCCTCTATGCTGTGGTACTAGTAAAGTGGTAGTAAGAGGTCAGCAGCCTGTGTTGAGCGTCCACTATGCTGTGGTACTACTGTAGTAAAGTGGTAGTAAGATGTCAGCAGCCTGTGTTGAGCGTCCACTATGCTGTGGTGCTAGTAAAGTGGTAGTAAGAGGTCAGCAGCCTGTGTTGAGCGTCCACTATGCTGTGGTGCTAGTAAAGTGGTAGTAAGAGGTCAGCAGCCTGTGTTGAGCGTCCTCTATGCTGTGGTACTACTGTAGTAAAGTGGTAGGAAGAGGTCAGCAGCCTGTGTTGAGCGTCCACTATGCTGTGGTACTAGTAAAGTGGTAGGAAGAGGTCAGCAGCCTGTGTTGAGCGTCCACTATGCTGTGGTGCTAGTAAAGTGGTAGTAAGAGGTCAGCAGCCTGTGTTGAGCGTCCACTATGCTGTGGTACTACTGTAGTAAAGTGGTAGTAAGAGGTCAGCAGCCTGTGTTGAGCGTCCTCTATGCTGTGGTACTACTGTAGTAAAGTGGTAGTAAGAGGTCAGCAGCCTGTGTTGAGCGTCCACTATGCTGTGGTACTACTGTAGTAAAGTGGTAGTAAGAGGTCAGCAGCCTGTGTTGAGCGTCCTCTATGCTGTGGTACTACTGTAGTAAAGTGGTAGTAAGAGGTCAGCAGCCTGTGTTGAGCGTCCTCTATGCTGTGGTACTACTGTAGTAAAGTGGTAGTAAGAGGTCAGCAGCCTGTGTTGAGCGTCCTCTATGCTGTGGTGCTAGTAAAGTGGTAGTAAGAGGTCAGCAGCCTGTGTTGAGCGTCCTCTATGCTGTGGTACTAGTAAAGTGGTAGTAAGAGGTCAGCAGCCTGTGTTGAGCGTCCTCTATGCTGTGGTACTAGTGTAGTAAAGTGGTAGTAAGAGGTCAGCAGCCTGTGTTGAGCGTCCACTATGCTGTGGTCCTAGTAGTGACTCTCCCCTGTTCATTGTTCGTCTCATCCTGTTAACCCTCTGCTCTCCTCCAGGTCCCCGAGGAGGACATTGTCAGCGTGACGGCCGTCCTCCAGCAGCAGAGGAAGGAACCGGCCGCCAGTTGATTTCGCCGAAAAACTCAACAGATGTCGCCTCCCGCTCCATTCGAGTCGACCCCGCCCACCCACCCACCCACCGACAGACCAACGCTTTCTAGGAGCTTTTTGGGGTGGCAGGGCCACGCCGGAGGAGGAGGCTAATTTACTCTCACTCTTAGGTCGAATGACCCTTATCGACTGGTGTCGCTCGACATAAAATGACGCATTCTCAACTGAGCTCGACAAAGTTGAAAATACGTGGTGCTCGTCGAGCGACGCGCTGAAAGGGTTCTTGGAGGATGTATAAATTTGCCTTACCTCTGTGCCTAGACTGGCACTGCTCTGTGCCTAGACTGGCACTGCGATGCCGCAGCTATTAACCCTACTATGACCCCGTTGCCATGACTGCCAGGAGCACTTCTCTAAATGTGTGCGACACACGAGCGCACGTGTGCACGAGAAAGACCTCTTTGTCTTAAGGGCCTGTTGTACTTGGTTTGCACGGTGGTGTCGCACACTGGAAATAGCCGATATACCAGCTCACAAACGTGTCGCAAACGCGTTGTGAGCTGGTAGATCGGCCATTTCCTGCAGTCGACACACAGCCGCACAACTAATTAAAATCAGCCTTTACACGTTGGGGCTCGCCTTCATTTATAAACACAGCACAGACACACATGAATGCACAATTGGATCTAAATTGAGTGCACACATGCATATATTTACAAATATATGTGCGTACATTTGTATCTTCAGAATTTGCATATATGCAGTATTTTATTAGGGCTCTATTCACTCACTCCCAGAGAACACACAGACCTGAGAGCGACTGGGCTGAAGTTCTGTTGTACTTGTAAATGTTATGTCGAGTCTTCCAGTGTCGTTTATGTTGCCACGTAGCTGAAGGAGACGATGGTGTCATTGGTTGATTCCTTACTTGGGACCATCAGGTGTTTTTGGTTTAGTAGTTGTGAAGCACAAAGGTTGAAGACGGAAGCCTATAAATAGACCTAATGCAGTACCATGTTTGTTCATTTATATTGCAAAGACAAGTAGAAGTTCTCTTTTGATTTTCATTATCTTTTTTTTTAAGACGAGGCTCCCTAGTTTTGATTTGAAATGAATGTGCAGGTAATGTTATAAAAGAGACTACTATAGAACCTTCAGGTTTGGGTTGGATTTAGGGCTGGAGTGGCATTGGCGTTGAGGAGGGGCAACATGGACAACCCCTCCCAAAAATATCAGTGGTGCAATTCAACAGTGGAAGGATGCTTGTTTATATATATATATATTGTTTTTGCCAGACCCTAGGGAGTGCCTAAAAGTCAGTGTTGGTGACTGAATGACTGCATTGTTGGAACACACGTGTGTGACAAATATCCCGTGACTATATACTTAAACATATTCTAGATGGATGCCGAACATAGCCAAGCTCAAGCTTCTTTTCAGCATGTGACGCCATCGATGGATAAAGCATATATTACTCCCTCGTCTGCTGTCGTCGTTTTGCCGACAAATTCAAAGAAACGCAGACCGATGCAATCTGACGTTAACCCATTCAGGCCTGTCGTCTAAAATGTCTTTTTAAAATGTCTTGAAAAACCTCATGTTTCTGTATCAGTGGTTCTCAATATTTCGTGTCAAGGACCCCAAAAATTATATGTAATTGGCCGTCGACCCCCATCTGAAAATGTTGTTCCAGGGACCCCCCCCCCCCCCCCCCACCAGAAGCAAAGATTTGAGTTGAAGACTGAAACTCTAAAAGAATATATATTCAAAGATTTGAGGCACATTTTCACAAATTTTCAAAAATAGCAGACCTACAAGCAGACCTATAAGAGCTTGTAGATCTGATATGTTTCAATAGCTAAAGTATAACATAATGCTATAAACACCAAAAGGGGTTCCCGCCCCAAAATGGGTTAATTGAAATCCAACGGCCCATCAATTCACTGGACATGAAGCTTTTTGTAATGGACAAAACTGACACAAGATTTTGGAATGCGCTCATTTGCTTTGATTTAACTAACATCGGAGCTTCAACACATGCTCTGCGTTTTCGAAGCGGGAAATAACTTCATTAGTTCATAGTTGGCATTGTCCGGATAAATGCATTCACTTAAAAAAAAAAAAGTCATATTTTATTTCAAAAGAATGGCTCGACTTCCAGTTTCCCAGGCCTGCCACCAGAACAGAACTTAGATGGCATTAAGGGGTCATCGGAACGGGTCCAGGGGTCAGGCTGAACTTAGCCTAGTCTTATTTCTAATGGTCAACATTTCTTATTTTAAAATGTCCCCAAGGTCAAGAACACTCATGTCTTATAATTTGTTATTTGCACAACAAACTCAAGACTTTAGCCGTTAACATTTAGATGTGTTTTCTTAGGTACACTTACATTTTGTACATTTTGAAGTAAATCAAGTATTCTATTCTGTTGTCACACTTGTAATCGTGTGCCCTTCATTCAATAAAGTGTATTGAATTGACATCATTATTATTTTGCTTCATTGAAAACATCACCCCCGTATTAAAACAGGGTGGCTGTGGCTCAGGAGGCAGAGCAGGTCGTCCAATGATCCCTGGGTCGGCGGTTCGAATCGCAGCGCCTCCTCCTGTCTACATGTCAAAGTGTCCTTGGGCAAGACACTGAACCCCACCTTGCCTCCAATGAGTTGGTCGGTGTGAGATCAGCTCGCCACCATTGGTGTGGGAAGTGAGGACGCTGGTGTCGACTGTTCGCCGCTTCACCTCCCAATGTGTGAATGAATGAACCATTGTAAAGCGCTTTGAGCACTTGGAAAAGCGCTATAAAAATGCAATTCATTATTATTTATTAAAACATTGAAACGTGTGTTAGGGGTAGTAGTCCGGCAGTCGAGGTGGACGGGTGGGAAATTTGGTATATAATCTTTTTTTTATTGGCCTAAAATATTGTCTATATACATATATTCATGAATCCACTTGCTGACCGGCTGTCACTATTGGGCCATTTTTTATAGGGGTTTCTTGTGACCCTACCATTGAAATCCTATGGCAGGCAAGAATGTCAAACTTTCCTTATGCTTTAAGTAGCATGTGACATGTCAAACTAGGGGGTTTTCATGATTCTGAATCCATTAAAGTTAAAGTTTGACATTTTTGACATGTTTGCCTGCCATAGGATGTTAATGGTAGGATCACAAGAAACCCCTATAAAAAATAATTGCCCAATAGTGACAGCCGGTCAGCAAGTGGATTCATGAATATATGTATATAGACAATATTTTAGGCCAATAAAAAAGACTATATACCAAATTTCCCACTTCCCATTCTGGGCGGGAACCCCTTTTGGTGTTTTAAGCATTGTTATACACTGACACCACGGCGCGTAAACAGCGCCTCAAACTGTGACTCCGCCCACCACTGGGGGAAGTTGTGATTTGCGCTCGTTCACTGCAATGCAATTTGCGGCATTTTCAAATCCATGGCCTCCCTATGGGAGTGAGTGTGGAAATATAGTGGCCCTCTCCATCGTCAAAGTTGCCCACCCCTGATGTACAGTATGTTGCATAATACATGTGAATGGTCATCTCGAAGCGTCTTTCCTTCAGCTGATGCTGTACATACACGCTGCTGATCAGGTTTGATGTTGAATAAGCGAAAGGAAACACTGATATGACAAAACCACGCCTGAACTCAAACGTTGACACATAAATAAAAACACCCTTTGTCATATAAATGATGTCACAAGGATTTATTTTAGGAAAGTGTGTGTGTGTGTGTGTGTGTGTTGTGTGTGGCCACGTGTATGGGAGGAGGTCACTCCAAATATATATAGACCTGCGTTTATCATTTGCAATCTTTTGACAGAGCAACGTTCTATTGTCACCATGAGTTGTCAACCTAATGGATTTCTAAAGCAGAATGGTAAATGTATATATTTTTAATTATATATTAAATATACGAATATTATTATATTAATTATTCAAACTGACTGCAGTTTGAATTGATTACAGTATGTGTGATAAAAGAGTCGCCTACATGCCGTACAGACTTTGATACTCAACCACATCTCACACATTTTGATTTTAGTTTCTTGAATAGCTTTCATTTAGTTTTAGTCACATTTTAGTCACCTGGAATGTTTTAGTGTTTAGTCTAGTTTTGGTCGACTAAATATCCTAAGATTTTAGTCGACTAAATCTACAGTTCATTTAGTCGACTAACATGTATTTTGACTGATTTTACACTTGCTGAAAATAGCCGATCTACAAGCTCACAAGCTGTGAGCTTGTAGATCAGCTATTTTCAGCATGCAACAAAGTGTAAAATGACTTATACTGTATCTCTCGTCCACTAGTCCCTTCCTAACATTTTAGTCTAGTTTTTATTTGTTGACGAAATTGTCACTATATTTAGTCTTAGTTTTAGTCATGGTAGCTTAGTTTTCATTTAGTTTCCATGTAGTTTTCGTCTGTGAAAAATGGTAGTCGACAAACTTTTTTTTCGTCATAGTTTTAGTCGACGAAAACAACACTGATCATCTCACTTCAACAAAGTGACCACCATCTCTTTCCCTACACAGTTGTTCCACTGTTGATTCTCCTGCTCGTCGACGTCAGGCCAGTGATCCTGGCTCCGCTGAACAAGCAGCCTGACTGTAAAGGTACTCTGGACAGAGCTAAGGAGCTTTCCAAGCAGCCTGACTGTAAAGGTACTCTGGACAGAGCTAAGGAGCTTTCCAAGCTAGTGAGTGAAGAGGCAAAGGAGACATTAGAAGCGTATGTAAGTATACATACCAGTCAGTGATTGCCTGCTACTACACAGTAAAATGATGACTGTTCATTTAGCTCTGCAAAACTTTCAAATGGAACCAAAGACGCATACGGGTCTGGTGGAAAAAATACTCAATTGTTTTACTTAAGTAAAAGTACCAGCTTGTAGATCTGCTATTTTCAAATGGACGAAATGTATAGGGTTGAAGTGGTTAATGTATGTTTTCTAATCAAAATTTAAATCGCCAAAGTAACTAGTAACTAAAGTTTTCAAATAATTGTAGTGGAGTAAAAGTACAAATTTTGGCTCTGCTCAGATGTAGTGATGTAGAAGTAAAAGTACTGGAAATTGGAAATACTCAAGTAAAGTACAAATACCTCAAAGTTGTACTTAAGTACAGCACTTAAGTAAAAGTACTTAGTTACTTTCCACCACTGCTATATTTGGTTCCATTTGTTGGTCTTGGAGCCACTTGAACACATACTTGTAAAAGCCTAACTTATCATAGTACTGTACATTGTACTGTACTTTAGTCACTGTATTTGGACGGTGCAAACAATGCAGCAGAATGATCAAAGTCGAGTCAAAGTCATACGATTAGTCACACACGTTACCGCAGTGAAATTTGTTCTCCGCATTTGACCCATCTCTTGGAGCGGTTGAGCAGCCAAGGAGCGGTGAGCTGCAGCCAAGGAGCGGTGAGCTGCAGCCAAGGAGCGGTGAGCTGCAGCCGTGCCGCGCTCGGGAATCATTTGATTAGTATAGATTTGATGACGGGTTAGCCTCTCTGTTCTTACAGATGACAGTTCATGGCACCATGGACGGGCCCTATCCAGAGGAGGTCCCCGGGGTCGCCATCTCTGGCTCCAGCGTCGCAGAGAGGCTGCAGAGCGTCTACACCAAGGAGACGCTCTTCCTCTGGCACCTGTCCAAGGTGGAGGAGTACCAGCACACGGTCTGGAACAGCGCGCAGCCCCTCAAGAGGATCATGTCGGTCACGAAGCTGCGGATAAAGCTTCACCACATCCCCGCCATGAAGCAGCTGCTCAGCGTCCTGGATCCAGAGGAGCAGCAGCGTGTCCCGGCCACGGCCGAGGCCCCGGCAGAGTTGCCCCACGCGGATTTATTTAACACCCAGCGCTACGGATGGGCTGTCCTGTCCAGCCTCGTAGAACTGTTTGGCCAGGTGGTGGAAGAACTTACGGACCTGGAGGAAAAGGCTGTGTGTGACGACCAGGGCCGGTCCTGAGCAATCTGGCGCCCTAAGTAGGATTTTTCAAAAAGAATTGGGGAGGCACTGGGGGGACACTGGGGAGGCACTGGGGGGACACTGGGCACTGGGGAGGCACTGGGGGGACACTGGACACTGGGCACTGGGGAGGCACTGGGGGGACACTGGGCACTGGGGAGGCACTGGGGGGACACTGTGGAGGCACTGGGGGGACACTGGGGAGGCACTGGGGGGGACACTGGGCAGAGTCTTTTTTTGTCCCAGCATATTTTCAGATGGGGGTCGGCCAATTACATATATTTTTCGAGGTCCTTGACATGAATATGTTTGAGAACGACATGTTTTTTTTTAGAAAACTGTCAGGATTTAGAAGGCTTGTAGAATCGTCCTCAGGTCTAAATGGGCCAATGTAGCTGTACGTGATAAAACATGAACTATAGTCTAGTCAGTGTTCTGTGTTTAAAGTGCGTGCATGCGCATATACAGAGGTCCGACAGACTGGATCAATATATCCGGAAATGGGGAGGATACATAATGCATATTGCTGTCAGAGATCCCATTGAAATGGGGAGGATACATAATGCATATTGCTGTCACTGTCAGAGATCCCATTGTGGTGTGAGCGCAACATCCCTTTCTCTTTTATTTTCCTTGAATACAGTGTCAATTAATATTACCCAGGTTCAATGGCATTGTCTTCATTTCTTTTTCCTTTTTTTTGTTTTATTTTTTATTTATTATTTATTTATTGTATTGTAATGTCTGTATTGTATTATCTTTTCTGTAAAGGTTTCGTAGTGTAATGTATTTATTCTTTTCTTGTCTAGTTTTGTTTCATTTGTTGTCTTAATTGTTTGTATGATTATTGTATGTACATTCTCAGTTATTCCCTTGTGAATAAACTGAAAAAGCAATGCGTGCATGCATGTGTGCATATCTGTTTGCCTGAAGGAGCGCTCTAGTAGTAAAAGAACAAATCTCCAAAAGAAAAAGGCTGTATTTTTGAGTGGTGCAACCACTTTGAGTGGTGCAACCCACCCACACACAGTTATGTGTGTGGGTGGGTGGCTGGCTGGCTGGGTGGGTGCCTGTCTGCCTGCCTGGCTGGCTGGGTATAGCCAATAGGCCTATGGTCGAATATGACATCAAGGCATTTAATAGCAACTCAAGTAGTTCTCGGGTCATTGCTAACCCGGTACTCCAGTATCGCACACAAGCGATACTTCTGTCCCTCAAATGAACAGTTTGGATCTGGTCGCCCTACGCCAGCATGGTGCACCCTAGGCTGCAATGGCTAATCCTGACGACCTTTGCTGCGTAAGAGGGTATGTCAGAGGCAGTACAACACCATGGCGGAAGTCTGACCTCATTTTAAAGTGAATAATCCGATGATGCACAATTATTCTTTTGTTGTCACCTTTTTATGATTCCATTCTAATGTGCAATGCCTCATCGTGCACATCGTTTGGGGAAGTACTGTATGTAGCACTATGAGCAATCTGTTAGGATTGGATAACCCCTTGACCTGCTGTAAACCTAGGCTTGTAAGGATATTGTGGTTAGTGTCTCATCTACACAAACGTGTTGCGGGTTCGAATCCGAATCCTGAAGGCATTTAATAGCAACTCAAGTAGTTCTCGGGTCATTGCTAACCCGGTACTCCAGTATTGCTTGTGTGGGACAAGTGGGATGGGGGGACGGGGTCCCCCCATCCCACTTGTCCCACACAGATACTTCTGTCCCTCAAATGAACATTGCACCCTAGGGTGCAATGCCAGCCTGACGGCGTGTTGCTGGTTCAAATCCGAATCCTGACAACCTTTGCTGCGTAAAGAGGTCAGAAGCAGTACAACATCATGGCGGAAGTCTGTCCTCAGTCTGACCTCATTTTAAAGTGAATAATCCGATGATGCACAATTATTCTTTTGTTGTCACCTTTTTATGATTCCATTCTAATGTGCAATGCCTCATCGTGTACATAGTTTGAGGAAGTACTGTATGTAGCACTATGAGCAATCTGTTAGGATTGGATAACCCCTTGACCTGCTGTAAACCTAGGCTTGTGAGGATATTGTGGTTAGTGTCTCATCTACACAAACGGGAAGTACAGTATGATGCTAAGAGGGTTATGAAGCAACCTCTGTGATGTAGGGCTGAGATAATATGATCAAATGAAGATGTTTCCATTGACAGACAGCATGCTAGATTCATCTCATCTGATGCACTTTGACCTCCAAAGCTTCAGCAAACATATTTTCCAGTAATAGGTAAGAGAAATGTAGTTCTGAGAAAATTAGGACTTTTCTCATTCCAAATCTATTCTCGGCTTTGCCGCCCTTCAGTCTTGAAACCTTATTGTGTTTATATTTGTTCATTTACTATTCCTCCATCGGCTTTTTGTCATTTCCAGAGAGATATGAAACCAGAAACATCTGCCTAAATCAACCTGATAGTGGCACTAATAGTTTACGGTTAATTTTCAACATTTGAAAGGTGTTATCTCTCATAGTATACTGCAGTGGCGTGCACAGATAGACACTAGGGGGTGCTAGAGCACCCCCTGCCCTTTTGGCAATGTGCCCTTTTGAAAAAAAAAGAAAAAAAAAACTTTTTTTTTCTACTTTTTTTTTGATTTTTCAAAAATAGCAGACCTACAAGTTCATAGCGCGCCACTCGGTGGCGCGCTATGAGCTTGTAGATCTGCTATTTTTCAATAGCTAAAGCATAACATAATGCTAACACCAAAAGGGGTTCCCGCCCAAAATGGATTAAGGCAACCGGCCGGTTCCACGCGCTGCACAAGGTGCCCTTTTTTAACTTGAGCACCTGCCCCTCTAAATGTCTGTGCACGCCACTGTCTCATAGTATACTGTAACAGTGAATGAGAGGGAACTTTGTATGCTCACGTGAGCTTGTAGATCTACTTTTAGGTTTTTAAAAAGAAAATGTATTATGTCATTTTTTGGAAACTTCTTGAAGAAATGTTAGAAACAATAATAATAAATCATTTCGAAATTGTTTTAACACAAATCTTTTCCTATAGGGATCCCTGGCCCAAGATGTTCCTGTTGTGTCTACCTGATGACATCGTCATCGACCCTTTCTTATACTCTTTGCTACAGTATTCAACACCACCAGTTTGCAAAACCAAAGCATCTGTTATCGTTATTTTTGCTTCAATGTGAACATTTGAAATGGAATTGACACAGAAATGACGTGCAAGGCATTTGATCTTTATCGCTTTGGTGTGTGTGTGTGTGTGTGTGTGTGTGTGTGTGTGTGTGTGTGTGTGTGTGTGTGTGTGTGTGTTTGTTTTCTTTTTTACTGTATACAGTAAGTCGGATGAAGGAAGTCATTATTTGAGACACCTCCTCTAGACTCGTTGTGGATATATAAATGCATCTTGTGTGGATATAGTCACACACACTATATCCCTATATCTCACACACACTGCATATGTTATCAGATATTGCTGTAAAATATTATTTTGTCAACTGTGCACTTGTTCTCGTCTTTCAGAATGAAGTGCAATGCAGGTACACTTAACTACACTTTCATCATTTCATCCATTAAAAAAAAAACATTGTGAAACATTTTTCTCTTGACTGTGTTTTGTAGAGAGACACAAACACTTACACTTCTAATTTAAGTTTGATCAGTGAACAAATTGCAAGCGTTGTAAGTTGTAACTGTGCTCACATCTCCTCAGGATCTCTCAAGGTGACATGTTTCTGGGTGATGATGATTGTGAGGCAGAGCTCGGATGCCTCCCAGTCCCGTGTGCCTTTGAGGCAGAGCTCGGATGCCTCCCAGTCCCGTGTGCCTTTGAGGCAGAGCTCGGATGCCTCCCAGTCCCGTGTGCCTTTGAGGCAGAGCTCGGATGCCTCCCAGTCCCGTGTGCCTTTGAGGCAGAGCTCGGATGCCTCCCAGTCCCGTGTGCCTTTGAGGCAGAGCTCGGATGCCTCCCAGTCCCGTGTGCCTTTGAGGCCTCATTTCATCAGTGATGCCTGCAGGCCCAAAGAGTTGGCCTTCCTTTCTGAAACTCTTATCAGACAAAGTTTGACCCTCTTTGTAAGTATTTTTTTTTTGCCTTATTAATGTAATGTTGCCTTTGCCTTTATTGGACTTCATCTCATGGTGTATTAAAGCTATTTTCTTATACACTTCTTAAACCCATTTCAGCAGAATAACACTTACATTGTACAGGATTTTCCTAACCGCTACAACAGTTGTGGTGTTGTTATTCATTGACTGAAATATGTTTCATACAAAATAACTTGAATTACCTAATCCTTGGTTGTTTTTAGCTGTGTGAAGATGAAGCGGGGTGTTGTGTAGATTCTTTCAACTAATAATAATAATAATAATAGTGGCTTCATATTGTATGCTAAATATGCTTTGAGAAGGACATGATTATGACTGAATAATTAAAGAATGATACAATAATAATGGCACTTGGGTTTTGGCCCTATACTGTATATCTTCTGCTGATTAATCAAATCAAATTATTATTTAATCATGACACTGTTTCTCTTTCCTTCCAGAACAAATGGAATGGAAACGATCTCCCTCCATGGTCCCCAGGCTTTCCTGAGCTCCACACCCCCAAGAACTCGTCTCAGACTGGGTCAGAGATTCAGTGCAGCCTGCTGTTCATGACCCAGGCCCTGGATGCAGTCGTCAACGACCAGCAGGACAACTTGAACCCCAGAGCCAACCACCTTCATAATACGCTCAAAGAGGCTATTAAAAGGGTGAAAGGCCTCACTGCCTGTTTGAAGGAAGTCCTTGGAGGGGAGTGCAGCTCCCCAGGACCGCCCAGACCCGACATGCCCAATCACACCTTTGAGAAGAAACTGTGGGGACACACGCTGTTGCTGCAGTCTACGGATTACCTGGCCTGGCTGCAGCAGGACATTACAGTTCAAAAGCCAATGGTCAGAGGAGCGGCCAATGTGAAACAACATCGCACCCATATCAAGCAGGCTCTTGTTAAATACTTTGAGCCGGGGAGTACTTATCTTTTGTAAGTCTGGAGCTAATGCGGCGGTGGCTCAGGGGTAGAGTGTCTGGATGGTAACCTTAAGGTTGCCAGTTCGAACACGGGCTCCCCCAGAGTTACTGTCGAAGTGTCCTTGAGCAAGACACTGAACCCCTAATTGCTCCCGATGTGCTAGTTGGTGCCTTGCATGGTTTCCGCTGCCATCGGTGTATGAATGGGTGAATGCAATGCACAATCTCTGTAAAGCGCCTTGGATGAAGGCGCTATATAAATGCACCATTTACCATTTACCAATGCAAGCTTGGATATTGTTTCTGGGCAGTTTTATCGTATGCCAACAGCATTTGAATAGGCCAGAGGTCTACATTTACCACTTCTCTGCTGCATTTTTAGAATTCAAATGTATAATTGATTGATCTTTTCCACATCATGAAATTCGGTTCCATCATGTATTGCATTGTATTGTATTTTTTTAAAGCATTATACATTTCTATTAAAAGATAAATGATATGTATTGAATAACTCTTTGTCTTATTCTTCATGCAATAGAGATTCAACATGTTCTAGCCTTTACTTTTGGCCTAAATGTGGAACGCATCCATAGCTTTAAACACACAGTGCTTTATTCTTGCTCGCCATGTTAACCGTTGTACTGACAACAGCATGAACCATGGCTTTGCTGATTTAATAGTTTATTTAGTGACAACAAGCTGCTCTCTAGTGACCGTAATTAATCAACTTGCCAAAGAGGCAAAAAATGAGGAGTTCTAATATATTTCCTAATTACAAAACAGTTTTGTTTTCTGTGCCTTCAGAATGATTAATTGTTACGCTCTGGCCATCTTTCCCATGTGATTGGTTTACTTTGCCTGAGGTATGAAATGCTGATAAGAATCATCTTCGGGGAGCCAACAGTTTGGACTCCAATCACTATATAGTCCATGTTGCAATTTGTGGACAGATGGACAGTTCACAGTGAGGCAGATAAGGCTGTCAATCTCTGTCACATCAATGCAAGGGAAACAACTGCACTAGCAACCAAGACTGATGTGTGTGGGCCGTCTTCATTAAATTAAGTTTTCATTTCATATTCAGTGATAGAAAGGTTTCATGATCCTATCAGATGAGATCCCAAACATGTTCAGCTCAAGACCCAAAATAGAAAAACACTTATCTTCATATAATTGGTCCTCACTAATGTTCATGATAAAATAAAAATCTACTCAGTCTGTGTCTCATATGAGGGCTGTCGGCAGTTCAGAAACCCGTCCACGAGTAACACCATTTAAAAAAAAAAAGAAGATTTAATAATATATTTAGATTTTTTTTATCGTGAGAATGATGGCTTCCATTTTTGCATTGCAACTTTTCAGGAATAGAAAACCTGCAGTTTCTATTAGCTTAGATTCCCCATTGATGAGTTTAACATTGTTTAATGCAATCAGATAGGACTTTTCTGTTTGTATGTATGAATTATCAAGGCCAGAAAGTATTTTTTTATTACTCAGTAGACATTCCCGCATAACTTCCGGGTTTGATGACGTCACGCGCATACCCTCTATAAGACCTTTTTGGATGTCTGTTAAAGTTACTGGGAAGTTGGGTTGCTCCTCAAAATTGTCCGAATTGTTAGGTAATACTGTAAGAGTACATAACATAAATTAATTTAACCAGTTTTGCAAAACGAAGGCCTTTGAATCTTGTTGGAATTAGTTTAATTAAAGCAAATTGTAGATTTATTTTACCTTTCTATTAGATACAATACTGTCTTGAAAACAATTCTCCCCGTGTCCCCTAGGGTAGGTACCCTCACAAAAAAACATGCAGTAATCCTGGTCTCTAAACTGCCTCCCCCTGGCCAGCCGGGGCGCCTGATGGAGGGGAAAGGAACTGGTTGGAATAACGTGTTCCTTCCACGCGCTACGTCCAACCAGGGAAACTCCCCCCTGTCAGGTGTAAAGGAGCAACTTGGACACTCAGGCATGAAGGAAGCATGAGTTCAAGTCCGTTGCTCTCCCCATGTCCCCCATATATGGGGACTAGGTTGGCGGAGGGTGTGTAGAGCCCAGGATCACATTAGATAATTGACACAGGGGTAAAAAATGGGTTACAAAATCGTGGGATAAAAATTATAGAAAAAAAAGAAAACAATTTAAAAAGCATACAATATGAGCCAATTCATTTCACAGTTAATTTTTATTAAATAGCTATTCCATATGCATGCGCTACACACATACGTTATGATACATTCTTTTGCAGTTTAAAAATACCCAACGATACATAAAACATTATTGCCTCATGTCAGGGGTTAAAACGAAGCCTAATACATGATAGTATGGTATGAAGATGATTCCATTGGATGAGCTGCCTGCTAATGTAAGACCTGATGATCATCACGGATGAAGTTATGAAGCATTTCTATGCACTTATGAAGTGTAAATAACAAAGTCACATGTACAGCATTTGTCCATTCTGAGGTTGCTATTGGTGGCATGGTTATCCAGCCTTAAATTATGTCACTGCAATTCAAGATTGTCCAAACATAGCAATTCAGGCGGAGATGGAGAGGGCTTTTTTCCCCCCCAGGCACCATTAGTGGTCCCACAGGGTCCCTCTCTAGGACCACTGTTGTTCTTGTAATTCCTTAGTATGACAGGATGGCAGACGTTCATACAGGGAGGAGTTCTGGAGGGCTTTCTCCATAGCAGTACTTCGCCTGAGGGTTCCGATAGGTGTTTTCATGTTGAACACTCTGGAGGAGACATAAAGATAGGTGTTTTCATGTTGCACACTCTGGAGGAGACATAAAGATAGGTGTTTTCATGTTGAACACTCTGGAGGAGACATAAAGATAGGTGTTTTCATGTTGAACACTCTGGAGGAGACATAAAGATAGGTGTTTTCATGTTGAACACTCTGGAGGAGACATAAAGATAGGTGTTTTCATGTTGAACACTCTGGAGGAGACATAAAGATAGGTGTTTTCATGTTGAACACTCTGGAGGAGACATAAAGATAGGTGTTTTCATGTTGAACACTCTGGAGGAGACATAAAGATAGGTGTTTTCATGTTGAACACTCTGAAGGAGAGATAAAGATAGGTGTTTTCATGTTGAACACTCTGGAGGAGACATAAAGATAGGTGTTTTCATGTTGAACACTCTGGAGGAGACATAAATGGGAATACGTATAAAAGGCAGGCAAATACATTCAAGAGTTATGGATTCCTTTCACAGTAAAATTAGGTGGACTTGTAATACACTACTTCTGGGGTATTTAGGTCCTATTGGGTGTTTATCTACTTAAACCCTATATTTATAGTTATTTACCAGATTAACTGACTCACTATACTATGTTTTTTCCAGAGTAGTCATGAAGAATGCAAATCTTATATTATATATCATTAATCAATAAGTGAAAGTATTTCAATACAATGTGACTGACTGACTGACTGACTCAACTTGCCTGAGCTATACTTAACAAAGTCACTATCGCACATGATGTGTAGCCTACAATGTGTTGTCGATGCTGAAACAATATGTCGAGCGGCCCCAAGTCTGACCAAGTTGTTTTATAGCAGTTTGATCTGAGACCTTTTCTTTCTCGACACCTACCTGTGAGGACGTCCTACACTTGGCCTGGCACAGTTCAAAGTGGTCCTCCACAGACACCTACCTGTGAGGACGTCCTACACTTGGCCAGGCACAGTTCAAAGTGGTCCTCCACAGACACCTACCTGTGAGGACGTCCTACACTTGGCCAGGCACAGTTCAAAGTGGTCCTCCACACACAGACACCTACCTGTGAGGACGTCCTACACTTGGCCAGGCACAGTTCAAAATGGTCCTGCACACACAGACACCTACCTGTGAGGACGTCCTACACTTGGCCAGGCACAGTTCAAAGTGGTCCTCCACAGACACCTACCTGTGAGGACGTCCTACACTTGGCCAGGCACAGTTCAAAATGGTCCTCCACAGAGGACACCTGGAGCAACACCTACCTGTGAGGACGTCCTACACTTGGCCAGGCACAGTTCAAAGTGGTCCTCCACAGACACCTACCTGTGAGGACGTCCTACACTTGGCCAGGCACAGTTCAAAGTGGTCCTCCACAGACACCTACCTGTGAGGACGTCCTACACTTGGCCAGGCACAGTTCAAAGTGGTACTCCACAGAGGACACCTACCTGTGAGGACGTCCTACACTTGGCCAGGCACAGTTCAAAGTGGTCCTCCACAGACACCTACCTGTGAGGACGTCCTACACTTGGCCAGGCACAGTTCAAAGTGGTCCTCCACAGACACCTACCTGTGAAGACGTCCTACACTTGGCCAGGCACAGTTCAAAATGGTCCTCCACAGACACCTACCTGTGAGGACGTCCTACACTTGGCCAGGCACAGTTCAAAGTGGTCCTCCACAGACACCTACCTGTGAGGACGTCCTACACTTGGCCAGGCACAGTTCAAAGTGGTCCTCCACACACAGACACCTACCTGTGAGGACGTCCTACACTTGGCCAGGCACAGTTCAAAATGGTCCTCCACAGACACCTACCTGTGAGGACGTCCTACACTTGGCCAGGCACAGTTCAAAGTGGTCCTCCACACACAGACACCTACCTGTGAGGACGTCCTGCACTTGGCCAGGCACAGTTCAAAGTGGTCCTCCACAGACACCTACCTGTGAGGACGTCCTACACTTGGCCAGGCACAGTTCAAAGTGGTCCTCCACACACAGACACCTACCTGTGAAGACGTCCTACACTTGGCCAGGCACAGTTCAAAGTGGTCCTCCACAGAGGACACCTGGAGCAACACCTACCTGTGAGGACGTCCTACACTTGGCCAGGCACAGTTCAAAGTGGTCCTCCACACACAGACACCTACCTGTGAGGACGTCCTACACTTGGCCAGGCACAGTTCAAAATGGTCCTCCACAGAGGACACCTACCTGTGAGGACGTCCTACACTTGGCCAGGCACAGTTCAAAGTGGTCCTCCACAGACACCTACCTGTGAGGACGTCCTACACTTGGCCAGGCACAGTTCAAAGTGGTCCTCCACAGACACCTACCTGTGAGGACGTCCTACACTTGGCCAGGCACAGTTCAAAGTGGTCCTCCACGGACACCTACCTGTGAGGACGTCCTACACTTGGCCAGGCACAGTTCAAAATGGTCCTCCACAGACACCTACCTGTGAAGACGTCCTACACTTGGCCAGGCACAGTTCAAAGTGGTCCTCCACAGACAGACACCTACCTGTGAGGACGTCCTACACTTGGCCAGGCACAGTTCAAAATGGTCCTCCACACACAGACACCTACCTGTGAGGACGTCCTACACTTGGCCAGGCACAGTTCAAAGTGGTCCTCCACACACAGACACCTACCTGTGAGGACGTCCTACACTTGGCCAGGCACAGTTCAAAGTGGTCCTCCACACACAGACACCTACCTGTGAGGACGTCCTACACTTGGCCAGGCACAGTTCAAAGTGGTCCTCCACACACAGACACCTACCTGTGAGGACGTCCTACACTTGGCCAGGCACAGTTCAAAGTGGTCCTCCACAGACACCTACCTGTGAAGACGTCCTACACTTGGCCAGGCACAGTTCAAAGTGGTCCTCCACAGACACCTACCTGTGAGGACGTCCTACACTTGGCCAGGCACAGTTCAAAGTGGTCCTCCACAGACACCTACCTGTGAAGACGTCCTACACTTGGCCAGGCACAGTTCAAAGTGGTCCTCCACAGACACCTACCTGTGAGGACGTCCTACACTTGGCCAGGCACAGTTCAAAGTGGTCCTCCACAGACACCTACCTGTGAGGACGTCCTACACTTGGCCAGGCACCGTTCAAAGTGGTCCTCCACACACAGACACCTACCTGTGAGGATGTCCTACACTTGGCCAGGCACAGTTCAAAGTGGTCCTCCACAGAGGACACCTACCTGTGAGGACGTCCTACACTTGGCCAGGCACAGTTCAAAGTGGTCCTCCACGGCGGTGAAGAGGTTCTGGAAGCCCTCGGCAGCACGATTCAGGAAACGCTCCAGCAGAGGTTGCTGCAGGAAGAGGAACAGCGATAAGGACGAGGCTTCTAAGAAGAGTGAAACTAAGGCACAGAATCTCAACTGTCTCTGCTTACACGCTAAAAGGTCCACTAGTCTGATGCTTTTAGGTGAGTGTTGTTATCCATCAAGATTAGAATTTGAGTCAAATCTCATCTTCCATGGTAAAAGATAACTTAAACCCATTTAGGCCTGACCTCAAAATTTAAAAGAATTCTTCTAAATCCTTTTCTGAAATAAATATTTTCAAGATTTTTCAAAAATAGCAGACCTACAAGCTCGTAGCGCGCCACTCGGTGGCGCGCTATGAGCTTGTAGATCTGCTATTTTTCAATAGCTAAATTATAACATAATGTTTAAAACGCCAAAAGGGGTTCCCACCCAAAATGGGTTAAGCACACAGCAGTTGCAATGTCTCAAGAAAAACTGTGCAAATATGATTCTGGGCACACGGAGTGTTGATTTCACTCCAAGAGTGTACAAATGGAACCAAACTGACTCCCGGGTTAATTTGTGTTCCATTTGTACACTCTTCGAGTTAAACTAACACTCAGGACTTTACAGTGCTATAGATGCAGTTGACCCCCTTAGATAGCACTTTTTAGACTTAAAGCATTTGAAACAGACTTATATAGCATGTCATGTAGACAGCACAATAATTGCATTGTATGTAGTCATAGCACCTCATAGTACATATGTATAGCATAGTATAGTATATATGTATAGTTTATATGTAGTGTCATTATATAGATATGTTCTAGTTACGTTCTTAGCTTACGCATGTTTCATGATAAATGCATTGTATATACGTGATGTATTCCCATGCTTTTGTTCTTGCCTAATGTAAATCGCTCTGGATTAAGAGCGTCTGATAAATGCCTAAATTGTAATTGTAAATTGTACGGGAGCTGCACTAGTCCCTGGGCAGAGTCCCAGCCTTTGTAGACTACTACCTTGTCAGGTTGGAGGCAGCAAGACACACAGTACTCTACAGACTACTACCTTGTCAGGTTGGAGGCAGCAAGACACACAGTACTCGTAGATGTTGCAGCAGCCATTGGCCAGGCAGCTTTTACAGATGTACTGCCTGGAGCTGGGAGCGTTCACGTTACAGCAGCCGTTCACCAGCAAGTCCGTCCTCTCGCAGACATAACCTGTGGATCGTTGACAATGACCCAGATCACCGAAGTGCCACAATGACCCAGATCACCGAAGTGCCACAATGACCCAGATCACCGAAGTGCCACAATGACCCAGATCACCGAAGTGCCACAATGACCCAGATCACCGAAGTGCCACAATGACCCAGATCACCGAAGTGCCACAATGACCCAGATCACCGAAGTGCCACAATGACCCAGATCACCGAAGTGCCACAATGACCCAGATCACCGAAGTGCCACAATGACCCAGATCACCGAAGTGCCACAATGACCCAGATCACCGAAGTGCCACAATGACCCAGATCACCGAAGTGCCACAATGACCCAGATCACCGAAGTGCCTCAAGACTTATACAGGTATCTACGCTATCAGGTACCGTCGCCCATAATCCATCTCGCCCTCTTTTTTCCCCCGCCGACCTCACGCCGACCGCTCGGGGCGCCGGTTCTTGTATTCTTTATTTTGTTTTACTGAGGTTAGAATTTTAAGTTTAGGGTTAGGCATAGTTTTACTGGGGTTGAGTTTAGGAATAGGGTTAGGTTTAGGCATAGTTTTACTGGGGTTGAGTTTAGGAATAGGGTTAGGTTTAGGCATAGTTTTACTGGGGTTAAGTTTAGGAATAGGGTTAGGTTTAGGTATAGTTTTACTGGGGTTAAGTTTAGGAATAGGGTTAGGTTTAGGCATAGTTTTACTGGGGTTGAGTTTAGGAATAGGGTTAGGTTTAGGCATAGTTTTACTGGGGTTGAGTTTAGGAATAGGGTTAGGTTTAGGCATAGTTTTACTGGGGTTAAGTTTAGGAATAGGGTTAGGTTTAGGCATAGTTTTACTGGGGTTAAGTTTAGGAATAGGGTTAGGTTTAGGCATAGTTTTACTGGGGTTAAGTTTAGGAATAGGGTTAGGTTTAGGCATAGTTTTACTGGGGTTGAGTTTAGGAATAGGGTTAGGTTTAGGCATAGTTTTACTGGGGTTGTGTTTAGGAATAGGGTTAGGTTTAGGCATAGTTTTACTGGGGTTGAGTTTAGGAATAGGGTTAGGTTTAGGCATAGTTTTACTGAGGTTAGGAATAAGGTTACGTTTAACCATTTAATCATAATTTACTTAGGTTACTTTAGGAATACCAGACTGAGCAGTTCTGCCGGCTGTAGGCCTGGGGCGAGTTGTTAAATGGGCGACTTGTTTGGTATTCATATCTACACAGTGATATCAGTCTGGCCAGGCCAGAATTAGACAGTAGAAAAAAACGTCAACGACACTTTTGTTGTTGTTTTTCTTCTATTTAATTATTTGTTTGGTCCAAAATATTGTGTTTGTTGTCATGATTTGTCACGACTCGAGTTGGCTTCGTACGACGCTTAAAAGGTCTTTAAATAAATACTTTTTGAAATGTCTATGGGAAAAATGCATTGGGATTCATTTCCTGGGCCTGGCGTCGCCATGAAAGGGGGCGGGACTGCGACGCTCTATAGGCCTTTTCGGGGCCCTTGTTTACCTTACGTTTCTTTGTATTCGGGGGAAAAGGTAAACAAGGTGGTAGTAGGTGGACTTCATTCCAGGCCTATCTAAAAGGTAAACAAGGTGGTAGTAGGTGGACTTCATTCCAGGCCTATCTAAAAGGTAAACAAGGTGGTAGTAGGTGGACTTCTATCTCTCTCTCAGTGCTCACCGAGTTCATCAGTGAGCAGCGTCTTGCCCTGGATGGAGTTCCTGCACTGAGTGATCTGCCGGCTGCTGTTGCCCAGGTTGAAGCGGACCTTCCACGGGATGCGATGGTCCGGATCCCTCACCTCCAGGAGGTTGCGGTCCCGTATGGTTCGCTCCTCCTGCACGACACGCACACGACAGCAGCGAATTATTTGACCCGCCATGGCTCTGGTTTACAGCTCGGCGGGCTCAGAGAGGTTTACCACAGCGCGGCTATAGGGTTGGGATTCTTTAGTATTTTAAACGATTCCGGTTCCTTAACCCATTTTGGGCGGGAACCCCTTTTGGTGTTTTAAGCATCATGTTATGCTTTAGCTGTTGAAAAATAGCAGATCTTCAAGCTCATAGCGCTGCACAGAGTGCCGTGCTATGAACCTGTAGGTCTGCTATTTTTGAAAAATCGTGAAAATGTAGTGCGAATATATATTATTTCAGAGTGAACGTTTTTAACTAAAATCTTTGCTTCTGTGGGGGTCCCTGGAACAACATATTTTCAGATGGGGGTCGGCGGCCAATTACATATAATCGTGGGGGTCCTTGACATGAAAATGTTTGAGCAGAGCACCACTGACACATAGAAACATGGGTTTTTCAGAAAACCGTCAGGATTTAGAAGACATTTGTAGAATCGTTCCCATGTCTTAAATGGATTAACGATTTCCTCTGAACAATAGTCTGATTCATTAATGGACCCTTACCTCTAACTCCGAGTGTAACAACGGAACCAAATGGACCTATATTTTACGGGTCCATTTGGTTCCAGCGTCACACTCTCAAGAGTCACGGTGGTCCTTGAAATTAAAGCGTTTGAGAACCACCGGTATTGTAATTGTACAGCAGACGTTGAAGTCCACATACGCAGCTCTGACAGCATCCGGAAACAGTCCCAAATGAGACGGAACCGATTCCGATCCGGTTCCAGTCCAGATCCCAACCCCTATAGCCGGCACAGCCGGGGCGACATTATTATTAGTTCCAATACCTGTTTGAGTGTGCTGGTGAGGAAGTAGATGAGGGAGAGTCCAAAGACTACACCTAGGACCCAGCGCTTTCTTAGCAATCGGCGTAGAACCATCATGGCATGGTTTTCTTGGGGGAGATGCCAATATAGTGAGCTCCCAGTTCTAACCCCTCTCTATAGGTCTGAGCTCTGGGATGCAGTTGGTGGAATACAGTCTGACAATAACACCTTATTAAAAGTAAAACAAAGGTCTCAACCCCTCGGACGTTGCCCTAGCAAGCAGAGGCTTAGCTATAGCTGTCTTTATTACAACTCAGAGACGCAGTGGCAAAACTGGCAAATGCATTTCAGTCCACTATACTTCAGCTAACCCATTTTGGCAACGCTTATACTTAGCAGCTGCGGCTAAAACAGATCATGCCTGCCTGTGAGACGCGTTGATGTGTGCAGGCTACAGACAATATGACTCTTCATGGACATAGACAGACAGACAGATGATGGCCTGGGGTTGATATACAAGCAAGCTAAATGCGGTGTTATTATCAACCTTAAAAAGGCTGCTTTGTTAGCCCACTATAGCTAGCTGGCCTGTCACCGATGGTCGTCTCATGTAGGTAGACGTCCATTGGATACATTTGTTGTTGTTTTTTTAATCAAACGCTCTCTTCGGACTCTACAAGTGCAATAATAACGTATATAATAGTCTTATATAGTCGTATATTTAGTCCTGGCTGGCTGCTGGAGCTGTTGTTGTGTGACTGACATCCACCATCAAAACAGACTGCAAACACGGATGTGTTGTGATGGAAGGAGGCTCGCTGATTGGTGGACGGGCTGTCTGGTATGGTGACGTCAAGCAGGAAGGAGCTCTAGAATCTTGTTTTTTATTATTTTTTATTATTTTTTTCGGCGAGTCTTGATCCCATGGCCCGGAAGGACGGCCGTTGTGATTGGCTAATAATAGTTTGTTTTTGCCGTAAAAAATATATAATGAATTCGTAATTCGCAAGCAACTCTAAAGTAACATATTTAAATCCTATTTTAAAACAAATGTATTTATATATTTTATAATTAGTTATTTTTTTAGAAGTGTATATTTGTATGTTATGATGAATTGAACATAGTTATGGTGTCTGAGTGTCTCCACAGTTAACAGTTTTGTATTGAATTGTGCTTGAAACAATGAAATGTACTGTAATTCTCCAATATGTTAATAAATACTTCAATCAATCAATCAAATTCACAATATAGAAAATCTAATAGTGCTATAGCTCTGATCCATAGCTCTATTAAATGGCATTAGAGCTATGGACCAGAGCTATAGATGATCTACAAGCTACAGCGCATACAGAGTTTGTATACCTGCTATTTTCGAAGCCTTTTTTTTGTAATCTCATTTTATTTTTGGTAATTTAACATTGGTTTCCCCTGACAACCAACAAGCCAATCAATAACGCCCAGTCCCCCTGGGCTATGGGATCTCTACTCGACTCGCCCATCATTTTCCCACAGCATCCATCCGCAGAATCTCTCTGGAAGAACTAACCATCCTATCTATCCACATAATGACACATGCAGGAGGCTAGTGATTGATTGAGGTAACATTTCTGTTATATGTATAGGTTACAAGCTGTATTAATAATGCATTAAAAACAGGGGCAACCGAACCACATCAATGCAGCCAATCCACCTGTCACGCTGATGCTAATTTTGCCTTTGTGATGATTGTACATCCCCATTGTAATGTTGATGTGTGTGTTAACTGTGTTGTGTTTTGTGTGCATCGAATTGATTCCCAACAATGTCGATGTTTTGTCTATTGTGCATCCTCTAGTCTAGAAGATTAGTGGTTCCCAAACGTTTTCATGGCAAGGACCCCCAATTCCCCAAATTGACACTAATTAGCCCGCGGACCCCCATTTGAAGTGATATGCCAGGGACGGGACCCCCATAACAAAAGAGAAGGTTTTTACTGATCTAGCAGTGATTTTCAACCATTTTCATTTCAAGGGCCTCTGGTTTGACCTGAATTAGGCTACGCCCCCCCACCCCCCCTATTTAATGTAAATTCAAAGTTAATTTAACTCTGATAGTGTACAAATGGAACCAAATGGACCCGTTATAGGTCCATTTGGTTCCAAACTATCATTTAGTTTGGGACCCCCTGGAACTCCCTCAATGAGCCCTGGGGGTCCCACTTTGAGAACCACTGAGATCATCGTGTGTGTGTGTGTGTGTGTGTGTGTGTGCGCGTGCGTGCGTGCGTGCGTGCGTGCGTGCGTGCGTGCACTTGTAAACAGAGCAGGAACTGGACCATGTGGTGATGAGCAGTGTGCCATGCAGAGGAGACACAGCAGCAACACGGATGGCATGCCCTCGGAAAGGTGGGCCAGGGAAATCACACAAATAGGCAGTGGGCTGGTGAACATTAAGGGGCGACTCACACGGTCACAACAGATTGATGTATGCTTGTTGTATGAGATGTATAGCTGATGCAAGCTCGCAATGCATTTCCAATGGGAGTCGCATGGTTTGACACAACATTTGTGTTGTATGAGGGGGAGGGGGGGCAGTCGAAACACAGCCGAAAGCCATACAACAGCTTGTAGTCCAAAATGTTGTATCAAACCATGTGACTTCCATTGGAAATGCATTGGGGCGGCCATGACACTTACATCTTGCTTACATCTAGCATGCATCAATGTTGTATGCTAGATTGAAAGGTGTGAGTGAGGCCTAAGAGTTGTTCCGATACCAATATCACCCTCAAGTACTCGTATACTCGGTACTCGGAACTGGCCCCGAGTACCAAAACATCCAATTCACCGTTAGCTAAGCCCCACCCTCTCACACTTAGACACTCCCACTTGGACACTTTCCAGCCGGGCTCATTCATTCCAATGTAAATATCATGGGTTTTACACATTAAATACTGGTTCATTTGTGGAACCAGACCTTCAAAATCTCTTCCAAATCCGTCAACAAGGCCTGCCATATGCACTGGAAGAATATGTGCGTGGCATTTCTTTTTTAAAACCACGTTTTATCATATAGGAAAACTATTGCTGGAGAGGTTTGTCTAACCCATGTTATGCTTAGCTGTGATTGGACCATAGCAGTTTGGGGAGGGGCTTAGCTATAGGTCAATTGACACTAGGCTGAACGAATGCAACGGGAGCTGGAAGTCTGACCCAACACTGCAGCAAATCGCCCAAAACAGCATAAATGACGAGTGACAAGTGTAGATCGGAGATCCTTTTGCTTCTATGAGAAAAAGGGGGTAAAATAAGTGGTTACTCAACAAAAATGAACAGTACTCATATCGGTACTTGGCGAGTACTAAAGATTAAGTACTTGTACTCGGTCTGGTATATCGGGACAACTCTAGTGACCAGACAGTGGCCTTGTGGTTAGAGTGTCCGCCCTGAAACTGGGAGGTCTGGGTTCGATCCCCGGCCGGGTCATACCAAAGACTGTACAAATGGGACCCCCTGTTTGGCACTCAGCATCAAAGGGTTGTATTGGGGGGTCAAATCTACTAATCAAATGATTCCCGAGCGCGGCACGGCTGCAGCTCACCGCTCCTTGGCTGCGGCTCATTGCTCCAAGAGATGGGTCAAATGCGGAGAACAAATTTCACTGCGGTAACGTGTGTGACAAATCGTATGACTTTGACTTTGACTGAGTGAACAATACATTTACCTGAGTAGTACTGTACATAAGGGTCTGATGTCCGGGGCGTAGCTCAGTCGATAGAGCTCTCTGCCTTTGGATTGGAACACAAGGTCAGGAGTTCGATCCCAGCAGGCCCCGCCAACGTATGAGTAGCATGGCTTGGGTGCGCCATGTTGTCCTGCTGTAACTACACTGGGAGCCAGGCAAAATAGCCGATCTGCAAGCTCTCAACGCGCCGCAGCGCGACGCGTTGTGAGCTTGTAGATCTGCTATTTTCGCTATTTTTGTTCAAAAGCACGTCCCTGCTGGGAGCTGATGGTCGGTGTGGTGCTGCACCTCAGCATTCCATCTCCCAGCGGTCTAGCACATTTAATAATAATAATAATGAATTGCATTTTTATAGCGCTTTTCCAAGTGCTCAAAGCGCTTTACAATGGTTCATTCCTTCATACATTGGGAGGTGAAGCGGCGAACAGTCGACGCCAGCGTCCTCACTTCCCACATTCACACACCAATGGTGGCGAGCTTGTATTTGCTATTTGAACTATTTTAAAAGGTTTTTCAAAATAGTAAAAAATGGCAAATATGTTTAATGTCAAGGGGTGGGGCAAGATATAGCACTCTTATCTGTTGGGGTGCATACTTAGTTTAGACTAGTCATTGGTTAGACATAAGGTTGGTGAGGGGTGCGTTAAAACGACCGGATTAAGGTTGGTGAGGGGTGCGTTAAAACGACCGGATTAAGGTTGGTGAGGGGTGCGTTAAAACGACCGGATTAAGGTTGGTGAGGGGTGAGTTAAAACAACCATGTTAAGGTTGGTGAGGGGTGTGTTAAAACGACCGGATTAAGGTTGGTGAGGGGTGCGTTAAAACGACCGGATTAAGGTTGGTGAGGGGTGCTTTAAGGGTTGGGAGAGGGTTAAGGTTAGGTTTAGGTGCGCTGCCCCGTGGGAGGTTAGGGCTAGGGTGAGGGTTTGAGATAGGTTGTAGGACTAATGACTGGTCTAACCAATGACTAGTCTAAATCTGTCTAATGGTGGTAATGCCCCCCAATGCAGGAGTCGCAGCCAAACCCTAGGGTCAGAGAGCAGCCTGGATGAGGGAGGCGTGTTTGACTGCCTGAAGCCCGACTCGCCCACCTCCCCCCAGCAGCTCTTCTCCGGCCTGGTGTGTGTCCCCTCCGGCTCCGTCTCCTCTGCTAACCTCCAGGCGGCCGGCCTGGTCCTGGGCTCGCCCCCGGACGTCTTCATCCAGATGACCGCCTTGACCTGCAGGGAAGAGGGGGGGGCGGGCTCCCACCGCACCGAGGGCGGGTCCTTCCTTGTGCGGCCCCCGCATCCGCACCACCACCACCACCACCACTTCCACCACCAGCAGCCCCTCCAGCACCGGACCTCCTCCCTCCTGCAGCAGGCCGCGGCCTCGGCCGGCGCCGAGAGGCACGGCCCCCGGGGGGACGAGGCCCAGGAGGACCCGTCCACGCCCGCCCCGGCCCTGTCCGAGCTGAAGGCAGTGGTCACTTGGCTTCAACGGGGCTTCCCGTTTATCCTCATCCTCGTGGCCAAAGTCTGCTTTCAGCATAAGCTAGGTAAACCAATATGTGTACTGTGTATTTTGTACTAGCAGTACAGACTGCATTCAACTCAACTCTACAGGAGTAGTAGTAGTAGTAGTAGTAGGTTTGCAGGCATAAAAAAGTGGGTGAAATTATTTGTCGTTCAATAATTGTCATTGGCATTTTCAAGAAAGAGGGAAAGGATTTAAAATAAAATAAACGGGTCATGTATATTGAGCAGTGTAACAGTGTAAAATATAGGGGTGCATGGTTAAAAATGGATTAATGGAATGAGACATTAAAATTGCAGCTGTTCTAAGAACATAATGTATGGTAAAGGCCATGTAATAGCAGCAGATATCATAACGGATGTTTTAACAGTTTGACCTTTTGTTTTTACGTTTGTATATTACCATTATTCATTGCATGCCTATCTGACCTGGATGGGGGTCCCCCTCTTTTGTGAGGTTTCTCTTTTTTTCTATTGCTGAGTTTCTCCTCCACAATCGAGACTGAAAAACCTGTTTTGAGTTGAGTTTTTCCAAGTGCAGATGGTAGTGTTGGGTGTGTGGTTAGTGACAGCGTTGTTGTATGTCTTCTCTCCGTCTCCGGCAGGTATCGCTGTATGTGTGGGGATGGCCAGCACGTTTGCCTTTGCCAATTCAACGTTTAAACACCAGGTTTCTTTGCGGGTAATGATGAGTAACATGCACTTAAACCTTTTACTCTGCACCTCTGATTAGGGCATTCACTTCTAGTCATTTTGACTAGTTGACTAGTAGTTGCCTAGTTTACTAGTCGACTAGTCGACTAACTACCTACTAACCTACTGTGTACATTGGTGACTATAACTATAATCTACCTGATCTTGAGGCCTACAAAGTCGGGAAAAAAATCTTATCAACTAGGTCGACTAGTGGATTTACTAGTCGACTAGTTGACTAGTTGCTGGGTGCCAGGGGGTGGACACCAGTTTTGGTCCTGGGTGCCACTTTTCCCATTATAAATAAAAGAAAGAAAATGTAATTATATTGTGCATGTAATGTGCATGTCATAACCTGCACACCAGATTAGCGGAATTTTCAAAAACATGGATTCAAAAAAAATATATATATATATATTTTTCTTTTGCTCGTCTTAACGTCCCTGGCACTTAAACGGTTTAATGCCCTACTTCTGATAACATTCAACAGTGCGTGACAATAGTATGGTACATTAATTTAATAGAAACATTGTGGGACGTTAGTGCTCTTCCAACGGCTAGATTTTGACTGGTCTGTTTGTTATGTTTGTCTTCAGCTGCGCCAGGCACTTTGGCGGGTGACCAGACATCATTAAAAATCCACTGGTCCATTTTTAATTTCCAATTTGGCTTGTAAACTACTCCTGTAAGTGGCAGGTGAATATTGCAATCCATTAGCTGGTGGACACATGGACAAAGAAAGTGAACTGAATGTAAGCCTATTGAACACCATAAGTCATCCTAAAAAATAACAGTAGCTTAAGGGCTTAACCCATTCTGGGCGGGAACCCCTTTTGGTGTTTCAAGCATTATGTTATACTTCAGCTATTGAAAAATAGCAGATCTACAAGCTCATAGCGCACTCGGAATATATTCTTTCAGAGCGAACGTTTTTACCTCAAATCTTTGCTTCTGAGGGGTTCCTAGAACAACATATTTTCAGATGGGGGTCGGCGGCCAAATTACATATAATTTTTGGGGTCCTTGACATGAAATATTGAGCACCACTAATACAGAAACATGAGGTATGCGACGCGTTGAGAGCTATTTTCGGAGCTTGCAGATCAGCTATTTCGGGGCGCAACCCAGCACTCTTTAGCTACTAGAGGTGTGGTGTACAACATGGATTTCGAAACAAATTTGTTCAACGAAAAATTGTGCGTTCCAAGTTCAGGAGACTTGACTTGGGGAAAAAGCAATTTATTCTCCTGACATTTTTTGTATTATTAAATGGGTTAAGCTTTCAGTCCTGGGGACGGATTTCAGTCCTGAGGATTTCAACAGGGTCGTTTAATGAGATCAGTGCAGATTTGCAAAAAATCATTTTCAGTCTTGGGATTACCTGTGCCCTGTCCTCCGTCCTTCCCCAGGAGGAGCGCTCTGTGTTCGCTGCCCTGTGGATCATGGTTTTCCTGGCAGGGAACATAGTGTATCTCTACTACACGTTCAGCCAAGAGGAGCTTCACAACAGGTAACAGTACTGGTTATGGAAGCAGAACGTTATGAGCTCTTTATTGTTTGTTTTGTAACATTTCTTTGGTTCCTGGTTTAGTTTTTTGGATGTCCCTAATTCTCCTTAATTTTTTGCCATTTTTTGATTTTCATGTCCATTTCTTTTAGGAAGTGTTCCCGTTCATGTCTATTCTTGTCCTGTGAGTATTTTGTGTTCATTTTTATTGATTTGGTCATTTTTATTTATTTTTGTCATATTTTCTGTAACTGTTGATTATTTCCGTAGTGATTATTATAACGATTCCATTTTTGGTTAATTGAATAATCGATGATCCCATTTAGACCTGAGCCCGATAAAAATCAGACCTGTCGGAAGTGAGTGGTGCTGTACTGTACTGTACTGTACTGTACTGTACTGTACTGTACTGTACTGTACTGTACTGTACTGTACTGTACTGTACTGTACTGTACTGGCCCTCCTCCCTGGCCTGTGCTGTGTGTGTCTGTGTGTTAGGCTGTGCAACAGTGACACTTGGTGGTGAACAAACGCTATTTTCGTGCTCGGACACAGCCAGGGACACAGGGACAGACAGACCCAGGGACCCAGCCACACACATAGCTGTCTATAGAGGGTATGCGCATGCTTAAAGTGAATGGCACATCGAGTGGCAAAGCAACAGGCAAAGTGAGTTTAACATTGTTTAATGTTGTTTAATGCAATCAGATAGGACTTTTCTGTTTGGATGTATGGGTTGTCAAGGCCAGAAAGTAGTTTTTTGCCACTCAGTAGGCGTTCCTGCATAACTTCCTGGTTTGATGATGATGTCACGTGCATACTCTCTATAGGAGTGGTTGCACCACTCAAAAATGCCTCATAAATCCTAACTGTTTGCTGAAATAAACTATTTTTGCTACAGTATATAGCTAAAATCTAAAGTGATAGATGCTTTCCCGGATTATTATATTTGTTTTATATATCAATGAATCGACCTGGAATAATTCTTTATTTGTTTCATCTTTATTTTAAATACTATTTTATTATAAATACTGAAAAATCTACAAGCTCGCATTGCCTCTAATTCCCCACAAAATCGATTTATCTTTTTTTAAATTAAAACCACTAGTTTTATTAACGGCCATGTTTTCTGTTTCATTTTTTTCTGTAACTTTCCATCTCGTCCATCTTCCATGAAGACTCCAGTGTTGCTTGTCGTCCTCGTATCTCCAGTCCATGATTCAACGTTTTTAGTTTTTTGTTGTTGTAAATCACTGTCCTACTATGCCATATGACATATAAACATATAAAAGTACCAAAACTTCCCGATCTACAAGCTTACACTGCGATTAACCCATTTTGACCTGAGATCAGATTCTAAAAATGTCTTCTACATCCTGACAGTTTTCTGAAAAAGCTATGTTTCTATGTCAGTCGTTCTTCGATTTTTCAAAAATAGCAGACCTACAAGCTCGTAGCTCGCCACTCGGTGGCGCGCTATGAGCTTGTAGATCTGCTATTTTTCAATAGCTAAAGCATAACATAATGCTAACACCAAAAGGGGTTCCCGCCCAGAATGGATTAAGCTTGTCAATGGGCTATTTTTGCTACTTCTGAAAATGTTGTAAAGTCGTTGACCAGTGCCGTCGCTATACATATACACGCAATACACACTGCGAGTAGGGCAACACGCCGAGGGGGGCAACACGCCGAGGGGGGCAACACGCCGAGGAGGGCAACACGCCGAGGGGGGCAACACGCCGAGGGGGGCAACACGCCGAGGGGGGCGACACGCCGAGGGGGGCAACACGCCGAGGGGGGCAACACGCCGAGGGGGGCAACACGCCGAGGGGGGCGACACGCCGAGGGGGGCAACACGCCGAGGGGGGCAACACGCCGAGGGGGGCAACACGCCGAGGGGGGCAACACGCCGAGGGGGGCAACACGCCGAGGGGGGCAACACGCCGAGGGGGGCAACACGCCGAGGGGGGCAACACGCCGAGGAGGGCAACACGCCGAGGGGGGCAACACGCCGAGGGGGGCAACACGCCGAGGAGGGCAACACGCCGAGGGGGGCAACACGCCGAGGGGGGCAACACGCCGAGGGGGGCAACAAGCCGAGGGGGGCAACACGCCGAGGGGGGCAACACGCCGAGGGGGGCAACACGCCGAGGGGTGCAACACGCCGAGGGGGGCAACACGCCGAGGGGGGCAACAAGCCGAGGGGGGCAACACGCCGAGGGGGGCAACACGCCGAGGGGGGCAACACGCCGAGGGGGGCAACACGCCGAGGAGGGCAACACGCCGAGGGGTGCAACACGCCGAGGGGGGCAACACGCCGAGGGGGGCAACACGCCGAGGAGGGCAACACGCCGAGGGGGGCAACACGCCGAGGGGGGCAACACGCCGAGGGGGGCGACACGCCGAGGGGTGCAACACGCCGAGGGGGGCAACACGCCGAGGGGGGCGACACGCCGAGGGGGGCAACACGCCGAGGGGGGCAACACGCCGAGGGGGGCGACACGCCGAGGGGGGCAACACGCCGAGGGGGGCGACACGCCGAGGGGTGCAACACGCCGAGGGGGGCAACACGCCGAGGGGGGCGACACGCCGAGGGGGGCAACACGCCGAGGGGGGCAACACGCCGAGGGGGGCAACAAGCCGAGGGGGGCAACACGCCGAGGGGGGCAACACGCCGAGGGGGGCAACACGCCGAGGGGGGCAACACGCCGAGGGGGGCAACACGCCGAGGAGGGCAACACGCCGAGGGGGGCAACACGCCGAGGAGGGCAACACGCCGAGGGGTGCAACACGCCGAGGGGGGCAACACGCCGAGGGGGGCAACACGCCGAGGAGGGCAACACGCCGAGGGGGGCAACACGCCGAGGGGGGCAACACGCCGAGGGGGGCGACACGCCGAGGGGTGCAACACGCCGAGGGGGGCGACACGCCGAGGGGGGCGACACGCCGAGGGGGGCAACACGCCGAGGGGGGCGACACGCCGAGGGGTGCAACACGCCGAGGGGGGCAACACGCCGAGGGGGGGCAACAATATGTGCCAAAAATTGCCAAGCCAACCGACATAACAATTTTCTCTGCGGCTCTGCCACGTAATAAGGAACGGCCGTGTGTGCGTCCTCGCAAGCGTCAAAAATAGCTGATCTGATGAATGAGGAAATGCAGCGCTCTCGTGGGGGGCAGCACAAATATCCTACGAGTATAGGGCAACCAAATGGTCAGCTACGCCCCTGTCGTTGACCTTCAGTCTGTCTGTGGGTTATAAATATTGAACGTGAAAGTGAAGAGCTGGTGATATTATTTATTTTTACATTTGCTGAAAAGTAGGCTATTAACGGTTTTGGACATTCGACTGACTCAATTTCATCAACAAATAAAAACTAGACTAAAATGTTAGGAAGGGACTAGTGGACAAGAGATCCAGTATAAGTCATTTTACAATAGGCCTATCTCACAGCCCGTTTTCCACGCCCACTTCCGGTAAATAGTGGTGTCTTTAACATTAGCATTTACACGTTTTTTTCTCTGGAGAATCTAAGTACATTTTCTAATGTAAAAATGTGACAGACCAATATTATTATGAAGCAAACAAGATGGTAAATCAGCTCGAACAGATAGAACAAACCTTACCTTGAGAAAACAAAAGTTGTAGACTTCTTAAATTACCTCTGTTAACATGTAGCGTCTATGGAGTGACGTCACGCTATCACCACTAACCCCGAAAGGGGGCGTATTAAGGGGGGCGGGGAAATTCTGTGAGATAGGCTTATTAGTTGCATGCTGAAAATAGACGATCTACAAGCTTGTAGATCGTCTATTGTCAGCAAGTGAAATAAACAGTCATTACGACGGCATCAAGGCCCGCCAAATACATTTTAGTCGACTAAATCAACCGTAGATTTAGTCGACTAAAATCTTATTATATCTAGACTAACACTAACACATTCCAGTTGACTAAAATGTGACTAAAACTAAATGAAAACTATTCAAGAGACTGACCCAACCCGACAGTGCCGTTGCAATAATGAGTCATGTTGATATTTTGTGTTCCTTCCAGTCTCATATTTGCAAAGCCCAACATCAATAGCTTTGACTTCTTCCACCTGATCTGGGCGGTCGGCATCACTGACTTTGTCCTCAAGTACTTCACCATCAGCCTGAAATGCTTCGTCCTCTTCGTGCCCAAGATCCTGCTGGCCTTCAAATCCAGGGTAGGACATTCCAGCATTCATGCTCTTTTTTTGTTTTTTTTCAGCTTTCACTAGATCAGGGGTTCTCAACCCGTGGGTCGCGACCCCTCAGGGGGTCGCCAAATTATTTTGGGGGGTCCCCAAATTATTTTCAAAAAAAAGAAAAAAACAATTTTTTCTTTGCAACTGAATGGCTGGAAAATGGAAATGAAGAGTTTACATATAGTACACATAGTGCATGCATACACCTTCCCTAATGATTATATCTGGTTTCAGTATTTATTTATGGTGTCTCTATTATTAAGGTTATTGTAGCAGTCAATTTATATTGGGGGTCGGGAGGGGGCGGGGTGGGGGTCCCGAGACATTGCCAAAGCATTTCCGGGGGTCCCCGGCCAAAAATGTTGAGAACCCCTACACTAGACCAGCGGTTCCCAACCTGCTGTGGGCCGGGGCCCTTGAGCAGGGGTCATCGTGGACGTTTTTGTCAACATAAATTGTTGTACAAGACATCCAAAATGAGTGGACAATAATATGACCAGAAACACATAAATAGATAGATAGTCCTGAATAACAGCTCTGTAACTCTGAGAGAGTTAACGCATTTTGGGCGGGAACCCCTTTTGGTGTTTTAAAGCATTATGTTATACTTTAGCTATTGAAAAATAGCAGATCTACAAGCTTGTAGCGCGGCACTGAGTCTAATTTTTATTTGTTGACAAAATCGACAGTATATTTAGTCATAGTTTTAGTCATCATGACTTAGTTTTCATTTAGTTTTTATGTCGTTTTTGTCAGTGAAAAAATGTAGTCGACTCCAAAAAGGTAGTCGACGAACATTTTTCGTCTTAGTATTAGTCGGCGAAAACAACAAAGGAAATCATCTAGGGTGAAATGAGTTTGGGGCGAGTGGTGCACGGCGGTAATGGGACCTGCTACAGGGTCCCAGTGTGATCCTGTTTGGTATTCATAGGGTTTGAAGTGGTACTGTACGGAGTGTACGCCCAAGGTGAGCTTTTTGGAGTCCGACCATGTTGTGAACACGTGTGTGACTGTGTATATCAGTGCTGTGATCGCCATGACTCAAGGCAATAGAATGTTTATGTGGCAGGGTGCCGGGCACGCACACACACACACACACACACACACACACACACACACACACGCACGCACACGCACACGC
The DNA here is from genome assembly GCF_951216825.1 of Electrona antarctica. Taxonomy (NCBI): domain Eukaryota; kingdom Metazoa; phylum Chordata; class Actinopteri; order Myctophiformes; family Myctophidae; genus Electrona; species Electrona antarctica. Next base: position 6,424,712 of record NC_136793.1, read on the forward strand.
ACACGCGCACACACACAGTACCTTTCCCCCAAAAAGGGCAATTTGTCGCACCCAACGAAGTATGAATCTGCATAACTTAACATCATCCCCAAAAGCAAAACCTAACCTCTAAATCCGTAACCTGAATCTTTTCCTAACTGTTGCAACTTAAGCCTAACCTATAGCCTATAGCAATACAAGTACACACACACACACACACACACACACACACACACACACACACACACACACACACACACACACACACACACACACACACACACACACACACACACACACACACAGAGTTGTCGTCACACCTGCATGGCTCTAGAACAATGTCTGGTGTGTCGGTGTGTGTGTTATTAGTCACACGTTACAATTTACAATTTTACAATTTAGGCATTTAGCAGACGCTCTTAATCCAGAGCGATTTACATTAAGCAAGAACAAAAAGCACGTCAATACATCACATACATACAAAGTAGTTATCATGAAACATGATGGTGTAAGCTAAGGGTTGCACTACAGACAATTCAGCTAAAACTTTCCACTGATAAACAAACAGCAACAGGCCAATCTGAACCACGGCTGTCTGCAACTGAGCTCATTTTCCCCCAGGGGGCGTTAGCATGGGTGAGGTCATACCTCCTCCCTTGAGTCGGACTATTAACTGTACCCTCCACTCTGACACACACACACGCACACGCACACACACACACACACATACACATACACATACACATACTCACACACACACACACACACACACACACACACACACACACACACACACACACACACACACACACACACACACACACACACACACACACACACACACACACACACAGTGTTAGACGTGCACAGGCTCAGCTTTGGCTCCTCCCAGACAACGTTGCGCCGTCTCGCTTTAAGCCAGGAGGACCTACAGTATATACAAAGTCGTGCCAACAGCCTCATTACCGCATCCATTCGAGGACATGCTAACGATCCGGTCCCACACGTAAACACTGGCGTCAGCGCCAGGTCTCGTGAGTGATCATAGCACGCTATAAGTCAACGTCAGGCCCGTGACCAGAGCGTGAGAGAGATGAGATGCTTGGATCTCTCTCATCATCCTTTCAGTGTGGTCTAATATGTAATCGCAACTGATGCTGTTCTGGGGCTACTGACCTACATGTATGTTTGGTCTCATGAACACTTCATCTTAACCCAGGGGTTCCCAAACGTTTTTGGACCAGGTACCCCTTTTGGGGTAGACATTTTTCCAGGTATACCCCCTCATCTGAAGCGGCCGCAGAAACCTTTCAAGTGTCCTGAGTCTTTTTGTTGTTTCTGCAGCATGCGTCCTGCTGTTACTGTTTGGGGTCACGACAGGTTGACTGATGTTGTAGTTTTAGTTATCATGTCAGCTATTGGCCCAAAGCAAACATGGGAGAAACACAATGAACAACACAAAGAAATACGTTTATTGCGCAACTTGGCATAAATGACCACGTAGATAAACATAATTTTAATGTTAAAAAAAGTTTAAAAAAAAAATGTTTTTGTTTTTCTGGGAATTATTTCGGGTACCCCCTGGCTATGCGTCGCGTACCCCTAGGGGTCCGCGGACCCCACTTTGGGAACCGCTGCTATAGCCTACCTTTTACCTGGAAGTGTAACATTTGACACTCGATCTTGAGTTACATTTACACTCACATTTTGTTGTGTATATTTTTTTATTAAGATTTAATCAGACGTCTGAAGCTGAGTGAGCTACAGCTCAACAGGAGCACATGACTTGTATGTATACATGCATTTTGTACATGTGCGCGCATGTGTTTTCTGTGTGTTCGCGCAGGAGCAAGACATCAGACACAGTGCTGAAACGGAACAAAGCAGAAAAACTGCTGTTGTGTTGAGTGAACTCAGAGTACCCTGGCACGGGTCCAAGCTTTAGATTTGACAGTTTTCTTTGCGTGGGCGTGATGGGCACAGTGGGACGCAGGGTTTTGAGAGGGACAATAAGGAAGATGAATTGCCCACTAGCAGAGGTCTGCCTCTGCTACCAACCTGGCTGCTTCAGGCTCTTTTACCCAGAAGTCATCAATCTTTGTCAGCCCGGCATCCACAAAGTCATTATGCGAGCTGGGCGTGCCATGGGCGCCATCGGGGAACGAGGTTTTTGCCTTCGGTTTGGGTTTCATCTCCTGGCTTTTTAACCGTTCCCCAGTTCCACTTAACGTACTTTGTGGCGGAAGGGACTTATTCAGAAGTTGGTTTCTGACTCGTTTGCGTTGACGGGTGGCCCCTTTTAAAAGGCGGGCTGGCAGCCCCCCGTAGGCTAGCCTAGATGTGGGTACTGGGTAGCAGGTGGAACACGCCACTGCCAGTTCCCCTTGCAGTGTTGGGGAAATTGCCTGTACTGCTGTGAAGCTGTAGAGCCTTGGACAGTGGCCATGTTTGGGCTGGAGGCATGCTGTTTTAACCCATTTCGGACTGATGGCGATTCAAAAAGAAGGCTTCTAAATTCTAATAGTTTTCTGAAAAACCTCATGTTTCTATGTCAGTTGTGCTCAACCTTTTTCATGTCAAGGACCCCCAGAATTATCTCTATTGGGCCACGGACCCCCCATCATAAGAATATGTTGTTCCAGGGATCCCCCGCCTAGAAGCAAATATTTTAGTTAAAAATGTTCGCTCTGAAATATGCATTCAAAGATGTCCACCACATTTTCACGACTTTTCAAAAAATAGCAGACCTACAAGCTCGTAGCGCACCACTCGGTGGCGCGCTATGAGCTTGTAGATCTGCTATTTTTCAACAGCTAAAGTATAACATTACATAATGTTTCAAACACCAAAAGGGACTTCCCGCCCAAAATGGATTAAGCTCTTCCCCCTGCATGACTCTTGACTAGATAGAAGAGGACCTGGAGGCTGCTCTGGTCTCTCTGCTTGGTGGGTAGTCAGTCAGGTGAAAGACTGAATACATATTGCTCTAATTAAGTATTAAAAGAGCTGCTGTTTTCCGTTTGTTTAAAACTTTGAGGGAGTGCTTGAAGCAGCTGAGATTTCTCCAACTTTTTGTTGTTTCCTTTACCAAAGTCCTGCCAGTACAGATACAGTTAGTAACTTTTAAGGACCGTACTGAATGCCTAGCCACATTACTTGGCAGTAATCCTGACCATTTTCCATGTTTCATAAATTTCAATAAAGTATGAAAGTAAACCATAGAGACTTGATTAACCCATTTAGGCCTGACGTTGAAATTTTAAAAAAATGTCTTCAAAATCCTGACAGTTTTCTGAAAAACCTTATGTTTCTGTATTCAGTGGTGCTCTATTTCATGTCAAGAACCCCAAATATTATATGTAATATGCCTCCGCCCCCCCCCCATCTGAAAATATGTTGTTCCAGGGACCCCCAGAAGCAAAGGTTTGAGTTAAAATGTTCACTCTGTAATAATTCAAAGATTTGAGGCACATTTTCACGATAAAAAAATAATTGTAGATCTGCTATTTTTCAATAGCTAAAGTATAACATAATGCTTAAAACACCAAAAGGGCTCCACTGAATTGTGTTGCGTCGCGTTTGGACGGCGTAAACAAAAAATTAACCGGGGCGAATTTGGTGAATTTGGAACCATTTTAATGATATATTATATGGAGAAAATATGGAAACAAACAAAGCTAACGTGGTACTTAACGTGGCGTCCTTGACGCTTTCCTATACTTACAGTACAAGTCACAAGCATAGTTGCACCCTATTTAGACTAGGAAACGGCTGCCTGTACTCTGAACATGTGGGATTTCTACTTACTGTACACTGTGTGTGTGTGCGTGCGTGCGTGCGTACTATGTGTTTACTGTGTGCGGGCGTGCGTGCGTGCGTACTGTGTGCGGGTGTGTGCATTGAATTCCCAGGGTAAATTCTATCTACTGATTGAGTAACTGAGCCAGATCTTTGTGTGTGTGTGTGTGTGTGTGCGTGCAGGGTAAATTCTACCTACTGATTGAAGAACTGAGCCAGCTGTTTCGGGCCCTGGTTCCCATCCAGCTGTGGTACAAGTACATCATGGGAGATGACCCGTCCTCCAGCTACTTCCTGGGAGCCTCGCTCATCATCATCTACAGCCTCTGCAAGGTAACGCCTTATTACCATCATCATCTACAGCCTCTGCAAGGTAACACCTTATTATCATCATAATCTACAGCCTCTGCAAGGTAACACCTTATTATCATCATCTACACTACAGCCTCTGCAAGGTAACGCCTTATTATCATCATCACCTTATTATCATCATCATCTACAGCCTCTGCAAGGTAACGCCTTATTATCATCATCATCTACAGCCTCTGCAAGGTAACTCCTTATTATCATCATCATCATCTACAGCCTCTGCAAGGTAACACCTTATCATCATCATCATCATCTACAGCCTCTGCAAGGTAACAACTTATTATCATCATCATCATCTACAGCCTCTGCAAGGTAACGCCTTATTATCATCATCATCTACAGCCTCTGCAAGGTAGCGCCTTATTATCATCATCATCTACAGCCTCTGCAAGGTAACGCCTTATTATTATCATCATCTACAGCCTCTGCAAGGTAACGCCTTATTATCATCATCATCTACAGCCTCTGCAAGGTAACTCCTTATTATCATCATCATCTACAGCCTCTGCAAGGTAACGCCTTATTATCATCATCATCTACAGCCTCTGCAAGGTAACGCCTTATTATCATCATCATCTACAGCCTCTGCAAGGTAACACCTTATTATCATCATCATCTACAGCCTCTGCAAGGTAACGCCTTATTATCATCATCATCTACAGCCTCTGCAAGGTAACTCCTTATTATCATCATCATCTACAGCCTCTGCAAGGTAACGCCTTATTATTATCATCATCTACAGCCTCTGCAAGGTAACGCCTTATTATTATCATCATCTACAGCCTCTGCAAGGTAACGCCTTATTATCATCATCATCTACAGCCTCTGCAAGGTAACGCCTTATTATTATCATCATCTACAGCCTCTGCAAGGTAACGCCTTATTATCATCATCATCTACAGCCTCTGCAAGGTAACGCCTTATTATCATCATCACCTTATTATCATCATCATCTACAGCCTCTGCAAGGTAACACCTTATTATCATCATCATCTACAGCCTCTGCAAGGTAACGCCTTATTATTATCATCATCTACAGCCTCTGCAAGGTAACACCTTATTATCATCATCTACAGCCTCTGCAAGGTAACGCCTTATTATCATCATCTACAGCCTCTGCAAGGTAACACCTTATTATCATCATCATCTACAGCCTCTGCAAGGTAACGCCTTATTATCATCATCATCTACAGCCTCTGCAAGGTAACGCCTTATTACCATCATCATCTACAGCCTCTGCAAGGTAACGCCTTATTATCATCATCATTTACAGCCTCTGCAAGGTAACGCCTTATTATCATCATCTACAGCCTCTGCAAGGTAACACCGTATCATCATCATCTACAGCCTCTGCAAGGTAACGCCTTATTATTATCATCATCTACAGCCTCTGCAAGGTAACGCCTTATTATCATCATCATCTACAGCCTCTGCAAGGTAACGCCTTATTATTACCATCATCTACAGCCTCTGCAAGGTAACACCTTATTATCATCATCATCTACAGCCTCTGCAAGGTAACGCCTTATTATCATCATCATCTACAGCCTCTGCAAGGTAACGCCTTATTATCATCATCATCTACAGCCTCTGCAAGGTAACGCCTTATTATCATCATCATCTACAGCCTCTGCAAGGTAACACCTTATTATCATCATCATCTACAGCCTCTGCAAGGTAACGCCTTATTATCATCATCATCTACAGCCTCTGCAAGGTAACGCCTTATTATCATCATCATCTACAGCCTCTGCAAGGTAACGCCTTATTATCATCATCATCTACAGCCTCTGCAAGGTAACACCTTATTATCATCATCATCATCATCATCTACAGCCTCTGCAAGGTAACACCTTATTATCATCATCTACAGCCTCTGCAAGGTAACACCTTATCATCATCATCTACAGCCTCTGCAAGGTAACACCTTATTATCATCATCATCATCATCATCTACAGCCTCTGCAAGGTAACACCTTATTATCATCATCATCTACAGCCTCTGCAAGGTAACGCCTTATTATTACCATCATCTACAGCCTCTGCAAGGTAACACCTTATTATCATCATCATCTACAGCCTCTGCAAGGTAACGCCTTATTATCATCATCATCTACAGCCTCTGCAAGGTAACACCTTATTATCATCATCATCTACAGCCTCTGCAAGGTAACGCCTTATTATTACCATCATCTACAGCCTCTGCAAGGTAACACCTTATTATCATCATCATCTACAGCCTCTGCAAGGTAACGCCTTATTATCATCATCATCTACAGCCTCTGCAAGGTAACGCCTTATTATCATCATCATCTACAGCCTCTGCAAGGTAACGCCTTATTATCATCATCATCTACAGCCTCTGCAAGGTAACACCTTATTATCATCATCATCTACAGCCTCTGCAAGGTAACGCCTTATTATCATCATCATCTACAGCCTCTGCAAGGTAACACCTTATTATCATCATCATCTACAGCCTCTGCAAGGTAACGCCTTATTATCATCATCATCTACAGCCTCTGCAAGGTAACGCCTTATTATCATCATCATCTACAGCCTCTGCAAGGTAACACCTTATTATCATCATCATCATCATCATCTACAGCCTCTGCAAGGTAACACCTTATTATCATCATCTACAGCCTCTGCAAGGTAACACCTTATCATCATCATCTACAGCCTCTGCAAGGTAACACCTTATTATCATCATCATCATCATCATCTACAGCCTCTGCAAGGTAACACCTTATTATCATCATCATCATCATCATCTACAGCCTCTGCAAGGTAACTCCTTATTATCATCATCATCTACAGCCTCTGCAAGGTAACACCTTATTACCATCATCATCATCATCTACAGCCTCTGCAAGGTAACGCCTTATTATCATCATCATCATCATCTACAGCCTCTGCAAGGTAACGCCTTATTATCATCATCATCATCATCTACAGCCTCTGCAAGGTAACGCCTTATTACCATCATCATCTACAGCCTCTGCAAGGTAACACCTTATTATCATCATAATCTACAGCCTCTGCAAGGTAACGCCTTATTATTATCATCTACAGCCTCTGCAAGGTAACGCCTTATTATCATCATCATCTACAGCCTCTGCAAGGTAACGCCTTATTATCATCATCATCTACAGCCTCTGCAAGGTAACTCCTTATGCTGACATGATTATATGTGACCAGATTTGACTGAGAGGCTGCCATCGCGCAAATTCCAGCTTTTCACCAGAGGAGAAAAGCTGGAACTCATTTCAACTCATTTAAAAAATGAGTTGATAGCACAGGCAGACTCTTCACATACTAGAACATGTCTGAAATAAGCGTCAGAGCTGAAATCGACATGTACATATGAAATAAATGCTTAAACATGTAGCTAGGTGTAATGTTAGAGACCACATAAGTGAACCTTTCAAGCCTGTTTTCTCAACTCGCTGTTTCTCTGCAAGACATTACTCTATAAGCCATATCTCCAAAACTGGTGGGTCAAACTGAACAACCAATATCTCAATGTTATATATCAATGTTAACACTTTGACGCCATACCCCGCGGAACCCGCATTTTAATCAAATATCCAACGCTGCCGACATTGTTTTATTACCTTTGGAGCATACGCTGAAGTATTTGCAGCTTTCAACCACGGAAATCCGGTAAAAAATGGTCGTTCGTCTTGTTATGATCAGATGCACCAGCGGCCATGACAATGCGAAGCGAAACGAAACCAAAGTGCAGAGCAAGTTGTAGTCCAAACAAACCCCCCGTCCACTTGCATTGGGCTCAATTTCCCAGAAGCCCTAGCAGCCCAGATGATGACTTGATTTCCGGTTTCGTCATCATAACGCGACGGCCTCGTCATCAGGTCCCGGATAAATGCCCTGTTTCTTTTTAATTATTTTAAAACGGAGAATTAAACGCATTAAACAAATAGCGGGAATAGCGTATTATGCAGCGGCGGAACACTGGATCAAACAATTAGCGGCACTAGGACTGTTAATTTAACTCTGAGATTGGGGTCCATTTGGTTCCATTTGTACACTCGAAGTTAGAGACCCATAAGGGTTCCATTTGGTTCCAAACTATCATTTAGCTGGGGACCCCTGGAACTCCCTCAGGGACCCCTGGGGGTTATTTGGTTAATCAGGGTGGGATTGGCATATTTGTGTGACTAATGCAAATGTAATGCTTTTTGTATCACTCATACATACAGGTACAAGTGTAGGTTCAAATGTAATGCTTTTTGTATCACTCATACATCCTATATTACAATTGAAAACATGTGCCCAAAAGCACGCACAGGAACAAAAGGCACCAGCTACTACGTCACTGACACGCTGCAACACGCTGCAACACACACTGCAACAACACACTAACACGTCACACACTTACCCTCCGCGTCGATCCACGGCTATCTCCTCATGTCGCGCCGCACGACCACATTCAACACCAACCGCGTAAACATTGTCATCCCACTGCCACTAAAGCCGGCTCCCGTCCACACTCGCAAACAATATCAATATCCATAATAAACACAAACACGCCACAAGCACCGACACCCCCGCCTAATTTGTTGCCACGTCTATGAAAACAACCACAGAAAAAATGCCATTCAACACGCTACTTACAACTCGCTTACAATTCGCAGACCTGGCAACACTGCATCCCGTGATTCCACTCTTTTCATTGGCTGCGCCATAGAGTGGCTGCGCCGCCAACATTGTTGCCACGTCTATGTAAACAAGGCCGCAAACCCTGACTTCCTACAGCCTATACTTTCACACACTACCACTCGCTTACAATACGTGGACCTGGCAACACTACATCACCCCTTCCCACTGGCTCAAAACCCCACCACGTGACCCACGTGGTTCGTGTTACCTTTCACACTTCCGGAAACACTACCGGAAGTTACACAGTACACACACACACACACACACACACACGCACACACACACACGCGCGCACACACACACGTGTACAGCCTGCCGGAAACCAACAGTAGAAGAAGAAGAACAACAACAACACAGCTTCTACACTGATTCTAACTTGGATGGCGAGCGCCGCGATTACATACAGTTACAATCATGCAAACACGACCGCGTCGACACCTGGCGTGGTACAATCGGGACGAACCGCGCCGCATATATGGATCACAACAACACCACCAACACTACACGCACACGCTGCAACAACGCGATGCAACACAACACGTAAGTTACGTATGTTACTATGGTTCTATGAATCCTGGATGACTGCTTAACACTGGATGATTTGCGTCCAGTGTTAACCACTGCCTCTGCCAGTCACTACGGATGAAATAGAACAGCTGTGTACAACGCAGTGTCACTGCACACACGTGTGTGTGTGTGTGTGTGTGGTGTGTGCGTGCGTGCGGGGGGGGGGGGGGGGATTTTGTATCGCCTCGCGATGCAGCTGAAATGGCACGCACACACACACACACACGCCACAGAACGCTAATAATAACAATAATACACAATTACAACACTACACTAATCATAACAACAGTACAGAGAACAGTACAGTACACATGAGTACAGTACAGTACAGAAAGAAAGCTCACATCAGAATATTAATCCATGTCATAATAATAATAATAAAAAATAATAACACAACACTAATAACTATAATATCAACAGTACAGACAACAGTACAGTACATCAGAATATTAATCCATGTAATAATAATAATAATAAATAAGAACACAACACTAATAACAGTACAGAGAACAGTCCACTACAGTACACATGAGTACAGTACAGTACAATATACTGTTCCTGCGCCTTGCCATGCTCTTTCAATCATAATAATCATAAACAATAATAACACTACACTAATAACAACAATAATATCAACAATACACAGAACAGCACAGTACACATGAGTACAGTACAGTACAGAAACAAAGCTCACATCAGAATATTAATCCATGTAATAATAATACTAATAATAATACATAATAACACAACACTAATAACTATAATATCAACAGTACAGAGAACAGTACAGTACATCAGAATAGTAATCCATGTAATAATAATAATCATAAAAAATAACACATACAACAGCACAGAGAACAGTACACATGAGTACAGTACAGTACAAAGACTTACAGTACAGCACAGTACAGTACAGTATACTGTTCCTGCGCCTTGCCATGCTCGCTTTCATACGCAAATACACAAAACCACACAGGGCCACTCAGCCAGCTTGGCAACTTTGCGCTTTCCAAGCAAATGCATAAATGAAAACATCATGGCTTGCCATTGCCTTCTTCCCATTTGCGACGCATCGCATGGCGCGAGGATGAGCGGGCCGAAGGCCCGCGAAATTCTAGTACAGGTACAAGCAGCAAAATGTTGCTGAGACATGATCCGCAAAGACTCTAACTGCTAACATAACAATACAATAATGACAAAAATAATAAAAGAGAGAGTTTTGTGGAGTCATTTGCGGTTGTGCTGAATAAGGATTACATTGAAATTATACACGGCTCCATGAAAACATTGGTTTTGCAATCAACTTTCAGTTCAGTTCAGTTTTATTTTGGTCATAAATACAAAAACAAAAAAAACATTACATTACATGTATTCATTTCGTCGTGTTTTTTTACACTTAGACCAAAAGGGTTTAGGCTGAAGCCAATGGCTTATTGTGCCTATCCCAGGGGGGAGTGGGGGGGGGGGGGACGACATAAAACTGACAGAGAAACAAAGAGAAGAAACAAAAAAACAAGAAAAACAAACAAAAAAACTAAACAAAACAAGAAAAAAACAAACACAAAAAAACGGACTAAAAAATAAAATAAAACTTAATTCACTCTTACGGCCGGGCTCCACCGGGCGCGTCAGCGTCGCGTCTCCATCACCGTCAGGGAATGTTCCCTTTTTAATCAATGAAGGGTGGCTCCACTGCCCGCGTTGCGTTGCGTTGACGGAGACGCGACGCGTGCATTAAAATTGAACCGGTGCGTTTTTTGACGCACGCGACGGAGACGCAACGCGTCCGGTGGAGCCCTGGCGTTACACATCGTGATGAGTTGGCAGGAAATTGTATTAGCTAAACCGAGATGTAAAGTACAGATCAGTGGGTTTGTGAGCTTTGATTGATTGATTGATTGAAAATTGTATTAACAGTTTGCAGAATTACAGTACATTTCAAGCACAAACTCAATACAAAGGCTGTTAACTGTGAGTGGACGACCCAATTAAGCATTACACTTGTTTACAACAGGGTCCACCATGTTCAATTCATCAAAACATTTAGAGACGTACAAATAGACACTTCTATATAGACAAAGAACAGAACAGGAATTCATCATAATGGAGGTAAAAAGGGAAAAGAAACATATACAGTGAGGGGAAAGGGGGGGGGGGGACTGGGGGGGGGGGGGGGGGTTGGGGGGGATAAGGTGTTTAATAATGCGTCACAAAGATGCTGCTGTGATGCAGTGGTGTTTTTGGCAGCAGATTTCGAGTTTAGTTTAGTCATAGTCTTTAGACTGAAACTTCATTTAGTTTTAGTCACATTTTAGTCACCTGGAATGTCTTAGTGTTGGTCTAGTTTTAATCGACAATGTCATAAGATTTTAGTCGACTAAATCTACAGTTGATTTTAGTCAGCTAAAATGTATTTTGGCAGGCCTTGCTGCCGTCGTAATGAGTGTTTTTACATCTATCTACAAGCTATCTACAAGCTACAAGCTCACGATGCGTTGTGAGCTTGTAGATCAGCTATTTTCAGCATGCAACCAAGTGTAAAATGACTTATACTCGATCTCTTGTCCACTAGTCCCTTCCTAACATTTTAGTCTAGTTTTTATTTGTCGACGAAATTGTCAGTATATTTAGTCCTATTTTTAGTCATCGTAGCTTAGTTTTCATTTAGTTTCCATTCGTTTTTTGTCAGTGAAAAAAGGTAGTCGACGAACATTTTTCGTCTTAGTTTTAGTCGACGAAAACAACACTGCTGTGATGACGCTCTCACTTCAAGCACAAACATCGCCAGTTGGAGTCGGGGATCACTGTTGTATATCTCCCCTTATTCTGCCCTGGAGTCGGGGATCACTGTTGTATATATCTAAGCAAAGCAAAGCAAAGTTACTATATTTACCCAGGGTAACTGGACTAAGCATCAGATACTTGTTTACAGCCAGGCCCTGCTCATAGAACATTTCATGGTAGTGGTTCAATGCCTTGTTCAAGGGCACTTCAGCGGTGGTAATTTTAACGTGCCAGTCCGGGGATACGAACTGGCGACCTTCCGGTATCAAGACCGCTCCGCAAACCGTTCGGCCACCGCTGCCACACATCTCCCCTTCTTCTGCCCGTTAGTCACTCTTCACTTGACTAGTAGTGAAAGTGTAGTGAAGGTTATGTGATACTGAGACTACTGGGTTGAAAGCTAATTTGAAAAAAATAAAAAAATAAACGAGATATTATTTGTGGTATGAGAGTTTTGTTTCTCTTGATAAGCTTGTTTCCCCTGTGTTTCTGGCAGTCCTTTGACATCTGTGGTCGTGTGTCTGCTATACGGAAAGCCCTCGCCATCCTGTGCAGCTCTCAGGTAAAATCACTGCTGTAAAGTAACCATTTTTTATTTAACCCATTTTGGGCGGGAACCCCCTTTTGGTGTTTTAAAGCATTATGTTATACTTTAGCTATTGAAAAATAGCAGATCTACAAACTTAACCCATTTTGGGCAGGAACCCCCTTTTGGTGTTTTAAAGCATTATGTTATACTTTAGCTATTGAAAAATAGCAGATCTACAAACTTAACCCATTTTGGGCGGGAACCCCCTTTTGGTGTTTTAAAGCATTATGTTATACTTTAGCTATTGAAAAATAGCAGATCTACAAGCTCATAGCGCGGCACCGAGTGCCGCGCTATGAGCTTGTAGGTCTGTTATTTTTGGAAAATCATGAAAATGTGGTGCAAATATTTGAATATATATTCTTTCAGAGTTTTAACTCAAATCTTTGCTTCTGGGGGGTCCCCTGGAACAACATATTTTCAGATGGGGGCACAGAGGCATATTACATGTAATTTTTGGGGTCCTTGACATAAAATATTGAGCACCAATGATACAGAAGGTTTTTCAGAAAACTGTCAGGATTTTGAAGACATTTTTTTAAATTTTGATTTCAGGCCTAAATGGGTTAAGTACTGTACTTAAGTACAATTTTGAGGTATTTTTTTTTACTTTACTTTAGTATCTCCAATACTTTTACTTCTACTCCACTAAATGTCGGATTCAAATATTGTACTTTTACTCCACTACATTTGTGACCAGATTTGACTGAGAGCCTGCCAGCTTTTTACCAGAGGAGAAAAACATTTTTTCCCCCCAAAATGAGTTAAACCCATTCTGACCTGAGATCAGATTCTAAAAATGTCTTCTACATCCTGACAGTTTTCTGAGAAAGCTATGTTTCTATGTCAGTCGTTCTGCTATTTTTCAATAGCTAAAACATAACATAGTGCTAACACCAAAAGGGGTTCCGGCCCAGAATGGGTTAATAGCACAGGCAGACTCTTGAATAAATGAAATAAGTGTCAGAGCTGAAATTGACATACTGTAAATACAGTATGAAATAAATGCTTAAACATGTAGCTAGGTGTAATGTTCATGGAAGTGAACCTTTCAAGCCTGTTTTCTCAACTCGCTGTTTCTCTGCAAGACATTACTCTATAAGCCATATCTCCAAAACTGGTGGGTCAAACTGAACAACCAATATGTAAATTTGAAGCTATGATTCCCTGCTTTCATATGACATGAGAAAAGTCCCTCAGTCAACTTTGGTCACATTTATTTGAAAACTTTAGCTATAACCACTTCAGCCCTATATAGATTCGCCATTGTGACGGCTTGTAGATCTGCTGTTTTCAAAATATTTGTATATATTTGAAAACTTGAACGTGACATTCTGCATAGTGAGTAGTACTATCTACTTTTGGTACTTTTTTGGGGCGGGAACCCCTTTTGGTGTTAGCATTATGTTATGCTTTAGCTATACTGAGTGGCGCGCTATGAGCTTGTAGGTCTGCTATTTTTTAAAAATCGAAGAACGACTGACATAGAAACATAGCTTTTTCAGAAAACTGTCAGGATGTAGAAGACATTTTTAGAATCTGATCTCAGGTCAAAATGGGTTAAGTACATTTTGATGCCAATACTTTTGTACTTTTACTCGACTGCATTTTGAATTCCGGACTTTTACTTGTAACGGAGTATTTTCTGTCTCCCCCGGCCAAAGTCCTTTCCATCCGTGTGCCTGTCCATCTGTCTGTGTGCCCGTCCATCTGTCTGTGTGCCCGTCCATCTGTCTGTGTGTCTGTCTGTCTGTCTGATCTCCAGCACTGTTGGCCCAAGCAAAACTGTGTGTGTGCACGCAGGCAGGCACGCACGCAGGCACGCACACACACAGGTACGCACGCACTCTCTCTCTCCCCCTGGGTGCCAGAACAGAGCCTCTGCCCCAACGTTTTCAGACCGGCCTGTTATAGCGCCACCAGGAGGCTGGTCTTTGCAAAATACAGTTTTTGATATTACTCCTACAGATTTTATCCATGCAAATCGGTATACACAATATCTGTGATCAAGACGGATCTGTCCGATTGTTTTTCTCCAATTTCCGTGAAATTTTGTACGCACATTCCCACTAGACTGAGAGAGACATTTTCACCCCGATTTTCGCAAAACGATATTTTCGGAACAAACTGGCTCAAGCAGTTGTAACAAGCCGCTGCATGCTATCTCCAATGTTTTTGAGCTATTTGGCTAATAAGCCAAGATTATATTCAAAATTGTTCCTAATTTATAAACTGTTTAATGGTTACTCCATTATGTGACTTTAGTGTATTCTCATTCAGTGGATATTCTCGACAACATCCTTGAGATTTACTGTACCATCGGCAGTCAGCTTTCTCTCTGAAAGCCACAACTCTGGAATGCCCTATATTAAAGAGCTATAGAGCACCGAAGTCTGACGTCACTTTCAGTAGAGGGCACCAACACACAGGTTCATGTCTTTTTTTATTTGCATTGAAATCTCCATAGGGCGATTTTAGGTCGCTTCATATAAGAACTGTGTTTGAAAAATAAACCGACCACCCCGGCCTTTCTGTCAGGGGAGTGGCTGTGCGTCGTTAATGATGTCCATTCATATTTGATACAGCCAGTTTCTGGAGAAAATGGAATTAATGTGGTGAAAAGGCCGGGGTGATCGGTTTATTTTTCAAACACAGTTATTATATGAGGCGATCTAAAATCCCCCTATGGAGATTACAATGCAAATAAAAGGTACATGAACATGTGGACTGACGCCCTCTACTGACAGTGACGTCAGGACTTCGGTGCTCTATAGTTCTAGCCTGGCTCCAGCCCCTGAATCGCTAGCCACGCCCATTAAAAAAATATATTCAGGCGATTCAGGGTCTGGTGACGCTCTCGAAGGAGGTCTGAGACTCGGTTGGAAATCTGTACGACGAATCAGCGTCGTTTCAACTCGATGACGTCAAAACAACAGCGCCGTCCAGACACAAACAAACATGGCTGCCCCCACTGCGGTGACTCACGGCCGTATCAATCTGGCTATTACATCGACGTATGATAAATAGTTTCTTTACAGAAACGACAGGTTTTATAAACATCATCATCCGACAAATTTTACCGCTTTTGTTTACATGCTAGTAGCGCTCGTTGGCTGTGTTTTTTTGGTTAGCAAATGGGTTAGCCATAGCCACATGATTGACAACAACGTCATCTGCTTTCCTACTATTCTGATTGGTTGGTATGAACCAATCGCCGAAGACTGCCTCTTTGTCAACGCCCATCTCAGAAACGGCTGTAGTAGGGAGGGCTTTCAGACTGAATAATGGAGTGAAACGAAATGAAAATTCAGGCTGAGTGTCAGGCTACTATAGTTCCATTTTAAAACCACATTTAAAGTCCGCAAAAAGCCACTCAGCTCTGTAACCATCTCATGGGCCTCTCATGTATGCAAATCATTTTACTTTTAATTTGACCTTGTGGCCTTTTTACTTGACATTGTGGCTGTGATGTGTAACATTGTATTATGCATCTTGTTCTTCTTCTTTTTTTCTTTGTCGTTTGTTTGTTTAAATTGTGAACTGCCAAAAAGGGACTGCAGAATATAATTTAGTATAAACGAACTCTGGTACAGTACATATTATATTTAACACTGTACTAGTCAGTGTACATGGTCTCTTACAAATAAATTACATTAAATATGGAGTGCCACAATTTTTGTATTTTTCCAGTTTTTCATGTGTCTATGAGGTGACAGTACTTCATTAGACACCCTGGAGTCGTTTTTATGTGCAACGGTATATTAACTTTGTATTTAGGGTTTTCTTCCTGGAGGCTGAACCCTTGACAGTCAAACGGGCCAATGAAATAAACAGTAATATAGTGACATCACACTATCAGCCCCTCCCCTAACCCCTCCCCCTTTATCATACAACTACAGCTATGGGTGCGGCTTCAGTTCAGGTGGATCACCACCCATCACCACCCACCAGGCAAACCAGGCATACTTAATGAACTGGTGGGCGTGTCCACATAAAAGCATGATTTTAACAAATACTGTACACTTTTTGGAAAAGGTTCTTCCTCCTTATATTATATAATACCTGATGATCATGTTTTAGGGTGGAAAGAAATCATGGCACTCCATCTTTAAATTAAGCTGTAATTACATACAACCCGCTCGATGCAGAAGTTATGTTGAAACCAACCTGCTCCTTTGTCTGCTCCAGAGTTATGGCGTGCGAGCCAGCAGCCAGCAGTGCAGCGAGGCAGGAGACGTGTGTGCCATTTGTGTGTCTGAATTCAGAGAGCCAGTAGCCCTCATCTGTCAGGTAAGAAAGACTCAGAGAGCCAGTAGCCCTCAACTGTCAGGTACGAAAGACTCAGAGAGCCAGTAGCCCTCATCTGTCAGGTAAGAAAGACTCAGAGAGCCAGTAGCCCTCATCTGTCAGGTAAGAAAGACTCAGAGAGCCAGTAGCCCTCATCTGTCAGGTAAGAAAGACTCAGAGAGCCAGTAGCCCTCAACTGTCAGGTAAGAAAGACTCAGAGAGCCAGTAGCACTCATCATCTGTCAGGTAAGAAAGACTCAGAGAGCCAGTAGCCCTCATCTGTCAGGTAAGAAAGACTCAGAGAGCCAGTAGCCCTCATCTGTCAGGTAAGAAAGACTCAGAGAGCCAGTAGCCCTCATCTGTCAGGTAAGAAAGACTCAGAGAGCCAGTAGCCCTCATCTGTCAGGTAAGAAAGACTCAGAGAGCCAGTAGCCCTCATCTGTCAGGTAAGAAAGACTCAGAGAGCCAGTAGCCCTCATCTGTCAGGTAAGAAAGACTCAGAGAGCCAGTAGCCCTCATCTGTCAGGTAAGAAAGACTCAGAGAGCCAGTAGCCCTCATCTGTCAGGTAAGAAAGACTCAGAGAGCCAGTAGCCCTCATCTGTCAGGTAAGAAAGACTCAGAGAGCCTGTAGCCCTCATCTGTCAGGTAAGAAAGACTCAGAGAGCCAGTAGCCCTCATCTGTCAGGTAAGAAAGACTCAGAGAGCCAGTAGCCCTCATCTGTCAGGTAAGAAAGACTCAGAGAGCCAGTAGCCCTCGTCTGTCAGGTAAGAAAGACTCAGAGAGCCAGTAGCCCTCGTCTGTCAGGTAAGAAAGACTCAGAGAGCCAGTAGCCCTCATCTGTCAGGTAAGAAAGACTCAGAGAGCCAGTAGCCCTCATCTGTCAGGTAAGAAAGACTCAGAGAGCCAGTAGCCCTCATCCGTCAGGTAAGAAAGACTCAGAGAGCCAGTAGCCCTCATCTGTCAGGTAAGAAAGGCTCTCAATGACCGAGGATGACAGACTTGAGACCACACATTGTTTGTAATTAATCCATTCTGGGCGGGAACCCCTTTTGGTGTTTTAAGCATTATGTTACACTTTAGCTATTGAAAAATAGCAGATCTACAAGCTCGTAGCGTGGCACCGAGTGCCGCGCTACGAGCTTGTAGGTCTGCTATTTCTTTTAAATTGTGATAATGTGGCACAAATGTTTGAATATATCCTTTCAGAGCGAACATTTTTAACTCAAATCTTTGCTTCCGGGGGGTCCCTGGAACTACATATTTTCAGATGGGGTTCGGCGGCCAATGACATATATTTTTGGGGGTCCTTGACATGAAAATGTTTGAGAACGAATGACATAGAAACATGGGTTTTTCAGAAAACTGTCAGGATTTAGAAGACATTTTGTAGAATCGTTCCCAGGTCAAAATGGGTTAAACTCCAAATTGACATGTAAAGATTCATGTGGTTCATCTGCGTACAGATTTGTTTTTGCCCATTTCAGGAGAAATGTGAAACTGAACTCCCCCTGTGACATTATGACGGTCTACCCCAAAAAAATAGAAGACAACATTTGATGAATTGTCAAGTTACAGTATAGATAGATAATTCATATATTTATTCCCGTGTTAGAAAGTACATGCATTATGCTTAGTATATTATCTGACCTACAAGCTCGTAGCGTGCCACTCGGTGGCGCGCTACAAGCTTGTAGATCTGCTATTTTTCAATAGCTAAAGCATAACATAATGCTAACACCAAAAGGGGTTCCGCCCAGATTGTGTTAAGGATACAATGTTTATAATGCATCTTTGCTCTCTGGCCAGCTAGTGATTTTAAGGAAGTTGGTTACAATAACAGAGAGAAACGAAGGTTCCAGTTGTCAATTTTCTTCATCCTTTTGACAATTAACCTTATATTTCATTGGCTCCTGCTTTTATCTGTTCCACTGTAAGCATGGCAACAGTATTTCCCAATAACTGTCCATCTGTAACCATGGATTCAGAACTGCCTAAATCACTGATTCTCAACCTTTTTTTATTGGGGGTTTCAAATTTGTGTCTGTTGGTCCCCTATCTATTCTACACTGTAAAATCATCAGTGTTATTTGAACTCTTCAAGCCTTACTGGTCCATTTGGTTAAATTTGTACACTCTATTGAGGAATGTCAATATTCCAGTAGATAATGAGGCAAAAACAATTGGGTCTAATCAAAAAGGTTTATTTGAAGCTAATCCAAAAATGAGAATAAGTCCAAACGTAAAAGAGATTAATACAAGAGAATAAGTTCAAGGTAAAGTACAACGATGAATCCAAAAAGAAAAGTACAAGAGTCGAAAAAGGATAGCTGTGCAAGCAGCCGATGAACCGTACAGAAGTAGAGTCGCACTTGTTCCTCGGTTTTTAGTCTGGCATATTAGCTCCTGATCATGGTTCTACCCCAGCTTTTATAGCATGTGATTTCACAATGCAGATGATTTCACAACACAACCGATACCGGGCCGGCACACGAATATTCAGTGACCCTTTTCAAGTTCTACCAAAACACATTAGTCATCCTCTTCTCAGAACTTTCCAGAACATTTGGGTACTGCCAGAAAAGGTCGACTTGACCTGAAAACAAGTTAACAAAACATAATAACATATTCCCCACCAAACCAGCTCTGGTCTGAGGGAGTAATCAGAATGTCTGTGGTGTACTGCAACACTGCACTGGTTCAGATGGAAACAACATGTCACACAAAGGACACAGTGCAGGGTCAACATGAATACACTCGGTCAGAGAACACATTGAAGCATACATAGGTCAAAGGGTTAATAGAATATACACCTGTTTATATAGAATGATACGCCTCTATATGTATGATTCCCCAACAACTCCTTTACAGACCTCAAGGGTCTATTTATTTTCGAAACCATCAATAAATTAGCTGGGGGTACGTAATTTTAACTTTCTGAGTTACAGACCTGTAAGGGTGCATTTGAGTCCGTTATATACTGTGTGTGTGTGTGTGCGTGTGCATGTGCATGTGCGTGTGCGTGTGCGTGCGTGCGTGCGTGCGTGCGTGCGTGCGTGCGTGCGTGCGTGCGTGCGTGCGTGCTTGTTTGTTTGTTTGTTTGTTTGTTTGTTTGTCCCTCCTCCACCCAGCACGTGTTCTGTGAGGACTGCCTGAGTCTGTGGTTCGACCGGGAGAGGACCTGCCCGCTGTGCCGCTCTGCTGTCGTGGAGACCCTGCGCTGCTGGAAGGACGGCACCACCTCTGCACACTTCCAGATCTACTGATACTGCTGCTCCCTCCGTCCTTATACGGCCCTGCTGCTCCCTCCGTCCTTATAAGGCCCTGATACACGTGTCACCTTCTCTAACCCATTTTGACCTGAGATCAGATTCTAAAAATGTCTTCTACATCCTGACAGTTTTCTGAAAAAGCTACGTTTCTATGTCAGTCGTTCTTTGATTTTTCAAAAATAGCAGACCTACAAGCTCATAGCGCGCCACTCGGTGGCGCGCTATGAGCTTGTAGATCTGCTATTTTTCAATAGCTAAAGCATAACATAATGCTAACACCAAAAGGGGTTCCCGCCCAAAATGGATTAATCAACACCAACTGACTACAATATACATCAACAAGCAACACGATGAGACACAGGGCAACAGCTCCACCTCAACATAGAAATTTGAAGTTGCTTGTTGATCTTGATACAAAAAACCCCCCTTAAAACCTGATTTATATTTACTTTGTCGCATGTTGAAAATAGCCGATCTACAAGATGCGACACGTGAGCTTGTAGATTGGCTACTTTCTTTCGGCACGTGACACGTGACACCGTCCTGTGACAGAGTATAAATGAAACCTGCAATCCGTAAGATTTAGATCCTACTCGGGATTCGAACCTGGGTCTCCTGTGCAAGCCCCAAAGTTCCTTCTGCTGAGCTGACACGAAAAGCCTGTTTGGGGCAAAGAAGGAGATGTTATGCTTTGAGCTTCGAGCAGTACCCCTTTTCAACCTGTAGCGTTCCGGCCTGACCACATGATTTAGGTTTCTCTATAGAGGGTATGCGTGTGACATCATCGTACCTGGAAGTTATGCGGGAACGCCCACTGAGTGGCAATAAACTACTTTCTGGCCTTGACAGCCCATTCATCCAAACAGAAAAGTCCTGTCTGATTGCATTAAACAATGTTAAACTCACCAACATTGCAGCTGTACGAAAAGCTTGAATTATCCTCTTTCTATCTGCAAAGTTTTTGTTTAATAAAAATCCACCATATAAACGTTATGAGCTACTTTCTGTCAAGAGCTACCCACCAACAAATATATTATCCCATTGCTGAAAATAGTTACATATTAGGCAAACGCACTTGGAATGGGAAATGAGGGACATGGGGGGAAAAATAAAAAATTGTAAATAACTTTGTAGTACTGACGTTTGTGCAAAACTCTCTTGTAAACAAAGTATTGCATTTGGGGTTTGAGCTTCCCTTTTTGTCTATTAATCAAATTCATCAAGTGAAGTCACTTTAATTCAAGTGGGAGATGACAAAAATAGTTTTTGTTTTTATTTAAGTTATATATTTTTTGTGGGCATGTCATTGTGGTCTACCTGCACAGCCGGTGTGATCTACCTTTTGGGCAGCGCTGCTCTAGTGTTTGTTGTAACAACTGCCTGGATCTCAGCTTTCAATCTAAAAAAAAAAAACCCCACTTCTAATTCAAGGAAAGGACTGCTGTATGGTATAATTATTGCCTTTAGTGAAGTTATGCAACTGTTAAATTGCTCTGAGTCGAGTCAGCGAGCGGAGAAATATGTAGTTTTCAACCTTTTTTCATATCAAGGCCCATTATTACTTGCGCAAGCAGATCGCGCAAGTAATAGTTTTTGTCCATGTCGCCGTTTGATGCGTATGCGCCGTGCCAGCGTATGACGTAATGACTACTTGTGCTTGATATGGCAGTGGTGTCAGATTACATGTATACATAGGGGCATTACCTTTAATCCTCCCGACATTAAAACATCGTAATCGTCATTACGTCACCATCGAAAACCAATTACACCCTGGCATTGGGTCCTTTAATCCACATCTTTATTACGTCATCATTGAGAGCTAGTTGTACCAGTTACACCCTGTCGTCATATGCTGCTACGATACATACGCATACGCAAAGTAACCACAGTATACCGCTAATCAACTTACAAATTACATATACATACATAGAGGAATTTCCTTTAATCCACCCGACACTGATCGACATATACGTCACCATCGAAAGCCGTCTCTTACCGTACTTGGCAGCGGTGGCCGAACGGTTTGCGGAGCGGTCTTGATACCGGAAGGTCGCCAGTTCGTATCCCCGGACCGGCACGTTAAAATTACCACCGCTGAAGTGCCCTTGAGCAAGGCATTGAACCACTACCATGAAATGTTCTATGAGCAGGGCCTGGCTGTAAACAAGTATCTGATGCTTAGTCCAGTTACCCTGGGTAAATATAGTAACTTTGCTTTGCTTTGCTTTACTTAACAATACTATTTTTTTACCTCCAAAAACTAGGTACGTAGCAAATAGATAAACCTAATAATTCAATATTTCAAACGTTCTTTCACAGAGAAGCTGAGATTTGACAGTTTGTAGCGGTCGACAGTACTTGCGAGCTCTGCTTGCGCACTAGTAGGCCATGTATGGCCTACTTGTGTGCTACAAGCAAGTAGGCACTCGACAGAGTGCAGTTCTAGTTTGTTCTGCATTTGAGGCATGGGACGGACCACCATTTGATGAGATTTTGCCTCGAGATCTCAGACCCAAAACGAAAGAATATTTTGTTGTCATTGGATTCTTCTACTACATTCTCTAATTGTTTAGATGTCTTGTAACTTAAATAATTCAGATGTTTAACAATAATTAAAAAGAAAAGAAAAAATAGGATCCAGCAGGAAAGCACGCACATCTCAAAAACGTGTACGGGTGCTGAACAAAAATATACGTACAGGTGAAAGGAGATGTAGTTCGCACACCGGCCTTGAGTTCCAAACTTTGATTTCATGAAACTTCATGAAATTACAGTTTGGAGCGAACTACATCTCTTTCACCTATAACAATTTAACTCGCCATAATTTAGCTGCATGGGGACCACCTGGAATCCCTTCAAGGACCACTGGTTGAAAACCCACTGTTCTAGCACAATGTTGGACCAATATCCTGACCTGACCCCATCATCATCATCATCATCCTTTTTCGACCGCGGTCGAGATCATGGATTTCACAATGCCACGCCAGACTTCCCGGTCCTTCATTTCCATTTGCCACCCCCAGTTCCTGCTTACTGATGCATGTGTCCCTATAGCGATGACATCAGGGAACGACAGTTTTCTACCTCTGGTCTGCTTTGAGGCAGGACTCCAGAGAAGAAGGGAAGATATAACCTCATTGTCAGCTCTGTAGCAGTGGCCGGCAAACTGTGTTCTTCTGGATTGGACTAAAGAAACACGGGGAAGGTTGCCGTATATTAGATTAGTCGATGGGTGGCTCTTCCTGACCCCAAGTCAAACACTATACAGACAGCATTGTAAAAATATGCACCAAAGACACTGACATGATCGCATGGGAGAGGCAGCCATGCACCTGCAGGGCAAAAAAACATGCAAGCAACTGATGCCAGTGCTTTGAGCCGAGGTCACAAATCAAGAGCTCAAACAAAAATATACTTGAAACATTACAAAAGGTATTGGTTTCTAAAGGAAAACAAAGTCTGGAAAAGGTCTGGATCTATTTGGGGAAAAGACATGAGTATATAGGCTACAATAATAGGTTTAGTCTTATAGTGCATTCCACTTTCTCATTTCGTGACAGACATGTATTTTTTTCCCCTCCAGTGCAGTGCAGCCTAGTTAAGGAGCTTATTTTTAGTCTTTATATCAAATAGTAATGGCAAGCACAAACACATATTTCAAAAGCGTTTTTTTTAATAACTTTTACTCAAAATGCATATATGAAATATCTAAGAATTATAAATATTACATACATATTATAAAAGACAGTTTTAATAACTGTATACATGTGCACTCACAACAATTTCGCAATTTTATAAAAACAGCTTATTTTCAGAATGTATGGATAGCACGACAGCATATTATTTTACTGATACCCGAAAATAAATACCAAATAAATAATTATCGAAATAATATAATAATATAGGACAAACTGGTGCATTTCATACTATCTAAATATTATAGAAAAACAGACTGGTCGAATATTTACAGATTTCACAGGCTCTAGATTTGCTAATAGTAAAGCTTATGTAAAAAGTAGTGCAATTTGCCATTAATGCAAGTACAAAGGAAGAACAACTGTTATCCAACCGTTTTCGACGTCAAATGTTGTATTTGCGATTATGACTGTCCGCATATTTTGTGTCTTTTTTCTTTGCTTTGCCTTTTTTTTTTTTCGTGTGGGCTGGCTGGCTGGCTGGCTGGCATGGTGATGGGCTAAAGTTTTCCCTTGCATAATTATTATACTCCTGGGAGGATGACCTCACCTCACCGCAGCATTATACTCGGTAGTACAACGGTGTCGCAGGCATCTTTCGCTTGACAAAAAGAACAGATCTATGCTGTTTATACTGTAGCTTGTAGAACTGTTCTTTTTTTTGTCACAGCTTTAAATTTACGATACAGTAAAAAAAATTAGCTTTTATATCAGCCGGAGTCTGCATGCATGATTGTTTTAAGGAGACAGTTTATTAAGGCGTTGCACCCCCACCAGCCCCCCCCCCCCCCCCCCCCCCCCCTCGTGATGAGTGACACAACAATGGTCGGGGCACAAAGTTCCATTTTATATGAAAAACACATTTTTGTCCCAAATTCTCCCAAAAAGAAAAGCGACCATGATTTGCAGTTCTTGACTCCTCGCATGCAGCGCGTCGGTCCGGACCATATGGGGGCCGGTCCGGACCATATGGGGACCGGTCCGGACCATATGGGGACCGCTCGCATCACCGCCATCATCAGTGCATGTAACTTCTGTCCTCATGCGCGTGTCTTCAAGGCACACCATCTACATAAAACATATAGGATATATAAATGATCAGAAATATTTATCCCCATCATTATCGCACCATTATCCTGGAATTATTATCACCATCATCAATAATGTGTAGTAGGCTTAATTATTATAGTTTATAGGCTAACAGCGCGTGTATTTACGAAAAGTGAATTTCTTCTAAGTATAGTATAAAGACATGTAAATCGCCACTGAATATGTACGAATTGTCCACGGATAATAATAAGACTGTCTTACAAGTGGCTTACATCATTTTCTTCGAGGAAAATAAAGAATATGGCTACACGCACGTCGCACGCACGCACACACAGTGACACACACACACACACACACACACACACACACACACACACACACACACACACACACACACACACAGAGTGACACACACCTGTGAAATCAATGCACCTGTTGCTGCTGGCTTGGTTGGTTGGGTGTTTTGTCGCGTCGCCCTACAGGTGTCGCCGTCTGGTCAGCAGTATGAGGACGGTGCTGGTGATGTGTATCGCCGCGCATAGGAGGCTCCTGAAGTGGCCCTTCTTCTTATTGTCGCCGCGGTCACTACTACTACTGTCACTGTCACCATGATGATGATGATGATCATGAGGCGTCCAGCTCTTGTCCAACTCGTCCCCGATCCTCCTCAGACGGGAGGCGAGAGCCTGCAGGACGGCGGAGCAGGTCGGCGAAGGTCCGCCGCCACCACCAGGCTGCTGCGCGCACATCGTGTCGCCTGTGAGGAGCAGAGGTTGCGCGTTGGGGAGCCAGCACATGGTTATACTGTCTATATAGTACTGTATACTCCCTCCAGGCTCCAGTCCAGTCACAAACAAACAAAGCAACAGTTGTGTTGTGTTGTGTTGTGTCGTCTCTCCCCTTTTTAGTTCTCCCGAAATTATGTTCGATCGTTCCTCTTTGCTGTCCTTCCTGATCAAATCTTAAACTGTGTTTGCGTTTCGCTCACTCACTCACACTCTCTCTCATTCCCTCTACTCCACTGTTATTATTCAGAAAAGTGTCACATGGGGTGTGTGTGTGTGTGTGTGTGTGTGTGTGTGAGAGAGAAGGTGTGGGGCGGGGGGTTGGTTACATTACATCATCTGCTCCCAAAAGAGAGAGAGAGGTAATCGTTAACTCTTGAAACATCGTCTGGTACCTACCTAGTAGTCAGCCTTTTGTTCAGAGTACGGTGAAATAGACGGAAATTAACATGTTTTAGGTTTTTAACTATTTGCTATGTAAACTACATAGAAGGCATTATGTTTGTAATGTTGAATAACTCTATTATTTATAAATAATATACCGGCCTATGGACAGAAATCAACCTGTGCGTAAAAACGCTGCGGAATTAAAATATGCGGAACTTATGTACGGGTGATGTGTTCCTTCTCGGACTGTTTATAGAGAAGGAATGTTTACGTCTAGAGGGCTCAATGAGAGGGACAGTAACGTTATGTCTCACACCCCCAACAACAACAACTGCTCATACTAGTAATAATTATTTTTATTTGAAAGTTATGCTTGACGAAGATGGCGGCAGACGAACTTGCGACGTTCAGGGAGGATTGGAAGCAGGAGTTATCCAGCAATAAAACACAGGAGCCTGTCCCTTCTCCTCCAGGCTCTCTGGGTGACTGTTCGGACCGACGGGGAGGAGGAGACCCGAAGAATCGATATTTCCAAGACTTCGTCTCCTACGACTACTGTTCCACCACAGAACCACCAGCCAAACCAGAACAAGAGAGCAAAGCTTCTTCTGCCCAGTGTCCTTCTGAATGTGGTGATGGTGGTGGTGGTAGAGATCGAGTCCAGGGCACAGCAGGAGGAGAATCCCAGGATCAGGTAATTGGTATAGGAAGGATTCTCCATCTCTTCAGACAATCTTTGAGAAAACGGTGCTCAGCCTGTCAAATAGAGTGTTGTCTGATCCTTCACATATATTATCTTCAGAGTATGAGCTGTTACCCTCTGGTAGAGGCTACAGAGCGTGTCGTTGCAAGAGCAACCGCTTCAAACTTTATTTTCTTCCCACTTCAATTGTCCTACTAAACAACCGCCACATAGTTCATAGTTCTTAGTGGGGAAGGAACTTATTGACCTTCATCAGTTAGTTAATGCACTTATACCTGTGATACTATAAACTGTGAATACTCTAGTACTTTATATTTATATACCTCCTCTGATTGCAATTGTGCACCGTTCTTGTGATACTCTTGTGATACTGTACTTGTACATTGCTGCTATTGTGTATTGTCTATTGCGTATTGTCTGTCTGTTTTAAAAAGTGTCATGTACTACTGCACTTTTGCCCAAGACAAATTTCCCCTCGTGGGACAATAAAGTATATCTCATCTCATCTCATCTCATCAGCCCCAGTATGTGTCCATCGCCAGCAGCCTGCTGGACGGGAGGACCAGTCCCTTGCTGGACAGAATCCAACAGGAGAGGACCAGGAGGAAGAGGCAGTATCAGAACGAGACGGACGTCTGCAGCAGCGTCGTGTCTCTGCAAAGACAGCCACACAACAAGAAGGCAACTGTTATTAGAGCTGAGAAGCTGCTGGTGGATCAACTCATTGAAGACCTGGTAATGATTTTGATGAATTGGGAAAAAAAGGTGGACCCTGTTTTGTAAACAAGTGTAATGCTTTATCAGTGTACTGTACGTGTTGTTGTCCACAGTATTGAGTTGTGCTTTCATGGGAAATGCAACTATTCTGAAAACTGTTAATACATACTTCAATCAATCAATCAATCAATCAATCAAACTCTGACATAGTGTACAAAATGGTGCCAGGGGTCATTGCCATGCTGGGTTGTGGTGGACATTTTTGTCCGTAGACATAGAATTTTTGCGTGGACTGGACAATAATATTACCAGGTAGAATTAGAAACACAAAGAGCTATCTATGGCCTAGGTTAGCTCTGGTCCATAGCCCTAATGCCCTTTGCTGCCGTTGGCATTAGAGCTATGGACCAGAGCTAGGCCTAGGTCTGACTGTAACTCTGATTTAGGGGGGGGGGGGGGATTCTTGAACATACATGTTTAGAGAACCAGTGTCCTTGTGGACTCCTAATGTGCCATACATATTGTCATAGTAAATCATTCGGTGACCATACATATTGTCATAGTAAATCATTCAGTGACCATATATTATTGTCATAGTAAATCAGTGCCATACATATTATGAGGAAAACCTGGAGAATGACATTCATTAATTGAAATAAGAACATAATAAATTCTATGTAAGTTATGTAAGTGCTAGACTTGGCCTTGTCTGTGGCTAAACAAATAATATACTTTTTTTTTCCTTCTTCCAAGGATCAGACACATTGATGACCCCTGAATGGTTCCATTTGTACCCTCCGAGGCCGACTTACAGACTTTGAAAGATTACCTCAGAGTTTAATTAATTAACCCATTCAATTCCAATGTCCTTCATGTTTCAGAATGAGGTCAACGACATTCCCTTCTTTGACATTGAGCTGCCATATGAGTTGGCCGCAAAGATATTCCAGTATCTCAGCGGTGCTGAATTGGGGCGATGCGCCCAGGTAATCTATACCATGATTTTCCCCCCTCCTATTTTGACACATTCAGTGGTGGTAGAAGTACTCAAACTGTATTGGTAGTATTAACCCATTTTGACCTGAGATCAGATTCTAAAAATGTCTTCTACATCCTGACAGTTTTCTGAAAAAGCTATGTTTCTATGTCAGTTGGCGCGCTATGAGCTTGTAGATCTGCTATTTTTCAATAGCTATAGCATAACATAATGCTAACACCAAAAGGGGTTCCCGCCCCAAAATGGGTTAATACAATGTAGAAATACTCGGTTACAAGTAAATGTCCGGAATTCAAAACTTACTTGAAGTAAAAGTATGAAAGTATTGCTATCAAAATGTACCAAAAGTAAAAGTACTCAATGTACAGAATGCATACATTTATATATGCTATTTTCAAATAGCCAGAATGTATACAGGGCTGAAGTGTATGTATTGTAATAATAACTCAAAATACACAAACTAGCTAAAGTTTTCAAATAATTTGCAGTGGAGCTAAAAGTACAATATTTTGCCTCTTGCGATGTAGTGGAGTAGAAGGAAAAAACAGCCGTGAATTGGAAATGCTCCAGTAAACTGCGTAAAGTCAGAAGAAATGCCTCAAACTTGTACCCAAGTACATGAATGAATGAATGAATGCCTTTATTGCAGACTCAGGGTCCATAGAGAAACATACAAAACACAAAATACAATATACATCCAATAAAAAACATTTAGACAGGCAATACAAATGCCTGTCTAAATGTACATGTTAGACAGGCATCTGTGACAGTTATAAATACAGGCTATAGAGGAGTATCTAGTGCAACTTTTGACAGGGTTATTTATACTGACGATGATGCTATTCACAGACCCATCCAAGCGACACATGAATCTATGCATTAAGTTCCGGAGAACAGCTTGAAAAGTATTGACTCTTGCAGCCACAAACATTTCACTTACACTGCACCATCTAGGCTTTTTGAGTAAAATTCAGTGGTACATAAATAATAATAATAATAATAATAAAACTTTATTTGTATAGCACCTTTCATGACATAAAATGCAGCTCAAAGTGCTTTACAGAGCAATGGAGAAAAAAAAGAAAAGAAAAGCAAGGCATAAACATTAAAAAACAAGAGTGTAGAAGTGGACATGAGTGAATGTACTTGGTTGCTTCGTGCCACACATTCCACGTACGTAACGTCGTGATCCCGTCCATTCCTTTGTCCCAGGTGAGCAAGGCATGGAAAGTCCTTGCCGAGGACGGCGTCCTGTGGTTCCGTATTTGCCAGAGGGAAGGTTACCATCGGGAGGCCAGCGTGTCTGACTTCCTCTGCTGGAAGAGCGCCCTGCGAGACCGCAGGATCTCTGATAGCACCGTGCGCTATAACTGGAAGGTGAGCTCTGATAGCAGGATCTCTGATAGCACCGTGCGCTATAACTGGAAGGTGAGCTCTGATAGCAGGATCTCTGATAGCACCGTGCGCTATAACTGGAAGGTGAGCTCTGATAGCAGGATCTCTGATAGCACCGTGCGCTATAACTGGAAGGTGAGCTCTGATAGCAGGATCTCTGATAGCACCGTGCGCTATAACTGGAAGGTGAGCTCTGATAGCAGGATCTCTGATAGCACCGTGCGCTATAACTGGAAGGTGAGCTCTGGATCTCTGATAGCACCGTGCGCTATAACTGGAAGGTGAGCTCTGATAGCAGGATCTCTGATAGCACCGTGCGCTATAACTGGAAGGTGAGCTCTGATAGCAGGATCTCTGATAGCACCGTGCGCTATAACTGGAAGGTGAGCTCTGATAGCAGGATCTCTGATAGCACCGTGCGCTATAACTGGAAGGTGAGCTCTGATAGCAGGATCTCTGATAGCACCGTGCGCTATAACTGGAAGGTGAGCTCTGATAGCAGGATCTCTGATAGCACCGTGCGCTATAACTGGAAGGTGAGCTCTGGATCTCTGATAGCACCGTGCGCTATAACTGGAAGGTGAGCTCTGGATCTCTGATAGCACTGTGCGCTATAACTGGAAGGTGAGCTCTGATAGCAGGATCTCTGATAGCACCGTGCGCTATAACTGGAAGGTGAGCTCTGATAGCAGGATCTCTGATAGCACCGTGCGCTATAACTGGAAGGTGAGCTCTGATAGCAGGATCTCTGATAGCACCGTGCGCTACAACTGGAAGGTGAGCTCTGATAGCAGGATCTCTGATAGCACCGTGCGCTGTAACTGGAAGGTGAGCTCTGATAGCAGGATCTCTGATAGCACCGTGCGCTATAACTGGAAGGTGAGCTCAGGATCTCTGATAGCACCGTGCGCTATAACTGGAAGGTGAGCTCTGATAGCAGGATCTCTGATAGCACCGTGCGCTATAACTGGAAGGTGAGCTCTGATAGCAGGATCTCTGATAGCACCGTGCGCTATAACTGGAAGGTGAGCTCTGATAGCAGGATCTCTGATAGCACCGTGCGCTGTAACTGGAAGGTGAGCTCTGATAGCAGGATCTCTGATAGCACCGTGCGCTATAACTGGAAGGTGAGCTCTGATAGCAGGATCTCTGATAGCACCGTGCGCTATAACTGGAAGGTGAGCTCAGGATCTCTGATAGCACCGTGCGCTATAACTGGAAGGTGAGCTCAGGATCTCTGATAGCACCGTGCGCTATAACTGGAAGGTGAGCTCTGATAGCAGGATCTCTGATAGCACCGTGCGCTATAACTGGAAGGTGAGCTCTGATAGCAGGATCTCTGATAGCACCGTGCGCTATAACTGGAAGGTGAGCTCTGATAGCAGGATCTCTGATAGCACCGTGCGCTATAACTGGAAGGTGAGCTCTGATAGCAGGATCTCTGATAGCACCGTGCGCTGTAACTGGAAGGTGAGCTCTGATAGCAGGATCTCTGATAGCACCGTGCGCTATAACTGGAAGGTGAGCTCTAATAGCAGGATCTCTGATAGCACCGTGCGCTATAACTGGAAGGTGAGCTCTGATAGCAGGATCTCTGATAGCACCGTGCGCTATAACTGGAAGGTGAGCTCAAACCACTGTTGTTTTTGGCAGCAAATTTAGATTTTAGTTTTAGTCATCGTCGTCTCTTGAATAGTTTTCATTTAGTTTTTAGTCACTTTTTAGTCACCTGGAATGTGACTAGTGTTAAGTCTAGTTTTAGTCGACTAAATATCATAAGATTTTAGTCGACTAAATCTACAGCGCGACGCGTTGTGAGCTTGTAGATCGTCTATTTTCAGCATGCAACTAATTTTAAAATGACTTATACTGGATCTCTTGTCCACTAGTCCCTTCCTAACATTTTAGTCTAGTTTTTCTTTGTTGACGAAATTGTCAGTAATATTAGTCTTAGTTTTAGTCATCATAGCTTTGTTTTCATTTAGTTTCCATTTAGTTTTCGTCAGTGGAAAAAGGTAGTTGACAAATATTTCATCTTAGTTTTAGTCGAAGAAATCAACACTGGCTCAAACCCCAGCGTTGCTACATTATGTCGTGCCCGACGAAAATGAAAGCCTGGGTGTCGAGGCTAAATGTCTTCTAAATAGGCATGCAACGATATATCATATATCAATATATATCGATATTAATCCCGACGATATGAATCGATTCGAATTCATTCAATTCGATTCATTGAAATAAAAAAATCGATTTTCAAAAATATATATATTATATTCCATCATATTCAAGTGCTTTTGGAGAGAAATGATAGTCACTTTCAGTAGTAGAGCACTGTAGAGGGGAGCTGTGTGTGTCTGTGACTGTGCCCAGGTGATGATGGTCGTTGATACTCATCAAGGAAGGCAATTATGTTTCTGCACAGTCAAAAGTAATGCTACTTCTTTTGCAATGTAGTTAAATAAAACATCTCGGGGGTAAGATAAATTATATAAAATTAAAAAAACGATATTTTTTCTTTAAAATGTAATATAATTTTTTTTATATCATGAAAAATCGTATCATGAACCTCATATCGTGATACGAATCGTATCGTGAGTTGAGTGAATCGTTACATGCCTACTTCTAAATCCTAAAAGTTTTCTGAAAAACCTATGTTCCTATATGTCAGTGGTGCTCAGAATTTTTCATGCCAAGGTATTTGGCCACGAACCCCCATTTGAAAATATATTCTTCCAGGGACCCCCCCCCCCCCCCAGAAGCAAAGATTTGAGTTAAACATGTTCTCACTGAACGAATATATATTCAATGAATTCAAAAATAGCAGATCTACAAGCTGCTATAGATCTGCTATTTTTCAATAGCTAACAACATAATGCTTAAAACACCAAAAGGGGTTCCTGTCCTGAATGGGTTAAAGGAGTAGTTCACCCAACATAAATGGGCATATTTAGTTACACACCTTGAATTCACGGAGATGTTTTTATCGCATTCCTGAGCCAATAAATCGGTCAGTGGACTCAATTGAGTCTCCTACTCAATAGGACACTCAATTGAGTCTCCTACTCAATAGGACACTCAGTTGAGTCTCCTACTCAATAGGACACTCAATTGAGTCTCCTACTCAATAGGACACTCAGTTGAGTCTCCTACTCAATAGGACACTCAGTTGAGTCTCCTACTCAATAGG
Source organism: Electrona antarctica (assembly GCF_951216825.1). Lineage (NCBI taxonomy): Eukaryota > Metazoa > Chordata > Actinopteri > Myctophiformes > Myctophidae > Electrona > Electrona antarctica. Next base: position 6,457,955 of record NC_136793.1, read on the forward strand.
ACACTCAGTTGAGTCTCCTACTCAATAGGACACTCAATTGAGTCTCCTACTCAATAGGACACTCAGTTGAGTCTCCTACTCAATAGGACACTCAGTTGAGTCTCCTACTCAATAGGACACTCAGTTGAGTCTCCTACTCAATAGGACACTCAGTTGAGTCTCCTACTCAATAGGACACTCAGTTGAGTCTCCTACTCAATAGGACACTCAGTTGAGTCTCCTACTCAATAGGACACTCAGTTGAGTCTCCTACTCAATAGGACACTCAGTTGAGTCTCCTACTCAATAGGACACTCAGTTGAGTCTCCTACTCAATAGGACACTAAATTGAGTCTCCTACTCAATAGGACACTCAGTTGAGTCTCCTACTCAATAGGACACTCAGTTGAGTCTCCTACTCAATAGGACACTCAGTTGAGTCTCCTACTCAATAGGACACTCAGTTGAGTCTCCTACTCAATAGGACACTCAGTTGAGTCTCCTACTCAATAGGACACTCAGTTGAGTCTCCTACTCAATAGGACACTCAGTTGAGTCTCCTTCTCAATAGGACACTCAGTTGAGTCTCTACTCGGCCGGTCATCAAATTATTGCCTCTCTAGGTCGTCCTCAGACGAGCCCTCCATCGTCTCTTCCAGTCATCCCAGTTATCCATACATCAGTTTGTTGTTGCTTTGCTCTCCAGCATCGTTCTTGACTACATCCACGTATGTTAGCGTGGGACGTCCTCGTGATCGATGCCCGTGTGTTGGTTCCCAGAGCACCAGTGTGCTGGTTGGCAGTTCTTGATGTCTTTGGCAGTGTCCTGCTAGTCTCATTCTCCTGGCTGCTATTTTCTGGCTCACCCTTGGTATTCCCTCATACAGAGTCTTGTTAGTAACATGTACACTCTTGCTGATGTTAAGTACTCCACGCAGCATTCTGGTGTAGCACCCGTCAAGGGACTTGCTGCAGAGTTGGCTTCAGGGTCCAGCATTCACTGCCGTATAGGAGAACAGACTCCACCGTTGCGTAGATGAAGCTGAGTTTGATTTGTCGGGGGAGGTTGGAGTTCCATACACTGGCCATGCCATTCAGGGCCCTCCATTTAAATGCCTTCCTCACTTTCAGGTCTTGCTCGGTTGAGTTGACCCATGAACCCAGGAATGATAATGTGACAATAACAGCTTCATTTGGTGTGTCATTAACCCATTTAGACCTGAGGACGATTCTACACGTCTTCTAAATCCTGACAGTTTTCTGTAAAACCCATGTTTCTATGTCAGTGGTTCTCAAACTATTTCATGTCAAGGACCCCACAAATTATATGTAATTAGCCGCCGACCCCCATCTGAAAATATGTTGTTCCACAGACCCCCCCCCCCCCCCCCCCCCCCCCCCCCAGAAGCAAAGATTTGAGTTAAAAACGTTCTGAAAGAAAATATATTCAATGATTTGTGCCACATTTTCATGATTTTTCAAAAATAGCAGACCTACAAGCTCTCGGTGCCACGCTATGAGCTTGTAGATCTGCTATTTTTCAATAGCTAAAGCATAACGTAATGCTGAGAACAGCAAAAGGGGTTCCCGCCCAAAATGGGTAAAAATGGGTAGAAGATAAGTCATTTTCTTTGGGTGAATTATTTATAGAGTTTTCCGACATGATGGATACATTACATTTAATCAAAATGTGAATTATTCAGTAGTATAGCAAATCTAGTAGTGATAAAGAAACATGTTTATTTTCAATTTATCAACTATAATATAGCTAAATCATCACTCGACTCACATTTTCTCCATAGAATCGCGTGGGAGCCATCAGCCAGCTTCAGTATGAGCTGGGAAAGGTGCTCTGCGATGTTAGCTCCTGGGACAACTTTGTCTTGGCTGGGTAAGTGTTTTATGGACGAACACCTGCATGATATTTACAGTACACTGACGTACAGTATGATGTATTATTAGGCAAGTACAATTTAAGCATTTAGGCAGCTTAAAACAGAAAGGTTTTTAATTTTGTATTAAAAGAAATAAGAGTGGCAGCAGACCTGCAGTTTTCTGGGAGTTTGTTCAAGATATGTAGTGCATAAAAATACCAGGTCAATCTAAAACCAAGCATCTATAGTCTAAACAACAGGCTATTGAAATAACATTCGTCATATTTGTTGACAACAACTAAACATCTGCAGCGGTGCGGCGGTGGCTCAGGGGTAGAGTTTCCGGAGGGTAACCGCAAGGTCGCCAGTTCGAACCCGGGCTCCCTCAGAGTTAGTGTCGAAGTGTCCTTGAGCAAGACTCTGAACCCCTAATTGCTCCTGATGTGCTGGTTGGTACCTTGCATGGTTTCCGCTGCCATCAGTGTATGAATGTGTGTGTGAATGCACCATTTACCATAGTATGTCTAGCATGTGTCCCACCCACTCCCCCATCCCCCCCAACTCTCTCTAGACAAGCATATTGAGAGTGCAGTACAGTGCCCTGAACAGGGGTCAGTAAACAGTAAACAGCAGTACGGGCAGTGTTAGTATAGCATGAACAGGTTGTTTTGAGGTGTGAATACAGGGAAGTCCTGAAGCGGAGGGAGGAGCCGACTTCCTGTGAGTGTGTAGGAACGTTGGGAAGGATCACGTCTTGGAGGTGGTAAGGGCCCAGGGGTGGATCACGTCTTGGAGGTGGTAAGGGCCCAGGGGTGCCATGTCCTTGGAAGGATCACGTCTTGGAGGTGGTAAGGGCCCAGGGGTGCCATGTCCTTGATGACCTTTTGAGGTCATCACCAGTATCATCATGGCGTGTGCCCTCTTATTTTACAGAGCGTAATTGTGAACTTTGAATTCAGTGAATTCAGTGAAACCTGAAAGACTCGTATGTCACTGTACATTGGGACTGACCTTCAGAGAGTGACTTTAGTATAGCCCATTCAGGCCTGACGTCGAAATAATTAAAAAAAAGTTTTCTAAATCATGACAATTTTCTGAAAGATTTGAGGCACATTTTAACGATTAAAAAAAAAATAGCAGACCTACAAGTTCATAGCGCGGCACTCGATGCCGCGCTATGAGCTTGTATATCTGCTATTTTTCAATAGCTAAATTATAACGTAATGTATGTAACCACCAAAAGGGGTTCCCGCTCAAAATGGGTTAAACATACTATTGGTGCGACTGTCATTAGACCGACAACCTACCTAACCGCAAGCACGGGAGCAGCGCGTGTCCGGCCGTTGTTTCCGCATGGCGGTCCGTTGGTGTGTCTAATGATTTTTTAGCTATGAAAAGTGTGCCCTGGCAGAAAAAAGGTTGGGAAACACTGGTCTAATCTGCGTGTGCATCCCCTGCTGATCTACTTTTTTTTTAAATTACTATTCTCAAAAAGTGATCTAAACAATGTATTGTACTATATGCATGGTAAATGGTGCATTTATATAGCGCCTTCATCCAAGACGCTTTACATTCACCCATTCACACACACATTCACACCTTTACATAGATTGTGCATTACATTCACCCATTCACACACACATTCGGTTACCATCCAGGCACTCTACCCCTGATTCACCGCCGCCCCTGGTCTGCTTCGCTGCTGCAAATCTTCCCTTCAATATATGTACTTACAGTATGCATTCCAGTGTTTCTTTAGTCGATCTCCAAGCTCACGACACGTTGCTTAGCGATGTCTTGTGGGTTAGCAGATCGGCTATCTGAGCTGCTTGGCGTACGGCGAAGTGCATAGGGCTTAATCGGTCAAGTGCTAAGAAAACATAATTAGGATAACAAGTAAACATCAAACCAGTGGCATGGATCTATTCTACACACAGTAACACACTTGGCATCGGTCTATAAGTAAACAACACAGCTAGCATCTAGTGCACTGCTCATTGACAGCTGTTTAGGGAATATTGCACAGAAAACAAATTAAGCTTGCGGCAAACAGGACGAGACAATGATGGATAGTGAAGGCCAGCGGGAAGCCAATAGACTCCTCAGAACGTGATCTCTCTCTCTCACGGGGGAGAGAGAGAGGGAGAGAGAGGAGAGAGAGGAGAGAGAGGAGAGAGGAGAGAGAGGGGAGAGAGAGAGAGAGGAGAGAGAGAGAGGGGAGAGAGAGAGAGAGGAGAGAGAGAGTGGAGAGAGAGAGGAGAGAGAGAGAGAGGGGAGAGAGAGAGGAGAGAGAGAGAGGAGAGAGAGAGGGGAGAGAGAGAGAGAGGAGAGAGAGAGAGGGGAGAGAGAGAGAGAGGAGAGAGAGGAGAGAGGAGAGAGAGAGAGAGGAGAGAGAGAGAGAGAGAGATTCACCAGCCCTGGCCCGTCACATCCCAGATGGCACTGTTCGTATCATTTAAGGCACTGGTTCTCAAACTTTTTTCAGCCTGTGACTATTCAGTATTTAAGTCCGACGTCATTTTGTAGTGCTACGTTACGTCCGGGTCCAAGTGACACCAGCTCCCGTCCGCATCTCATTGTAAATAGAATATCTAAACGCATGAATCTTTTTACAATGACGTTATTTTTCAGAAAGGAAGCCATTGAGGGTTAAAATGGGTCTTAATGCTTCCAACTCGAGTAGAATTATTAATGTTTTGTACAAGTGTCCATGACAAAAAAAAAAATGTGGAGACAAAGACTTATTATCATTATTATTGAAGGTGGTAACAGTCCATTTGCTCAGTAAAATATTTCGGGGGCATATTTAGAATGTTTGCAGGCTTGAGTATGTTGAATCTAGTTTGCATTAATGAGGATTTAGTTGACACAATGAAATAAAATGGCGATAGTATTCCGTGTGGGGCAGACGGCCTGTCACAGCCAGATTTGGGAGAGCAGCGCAGCTTTGTTGTTGCGAGGAAATCGGTAAAATGAGACTTTCGTGGTTGTTTTCGTCTCAGATTTAGTCCGACGGAGCGTCACAGTATAACTCTATGGGGACACAAAAGCTACACAAAAGTAGGACCTGGAAGTATCTCAGGAGGGGGCGCTCACGTCACAGCTAAAATACTGAATAGGGATGTCCCGATCACGTTTTATTGCGCCCGATCCAATTCCGATCATTTGATTTTGGCATTCTGCCGATGCGGAGCGCCACGTATGTGAGCTTGTAGATCGGCTATTTTTTTGCTATTACATTTGTTCTAATTTATGGAATTTCTTAGATTTCCTCATGACATTTTATTTCTTAATTTCTCCTATTTATTCGGTATGCCAATTAATTCCTCTCCACACACATTTTCTGTGTGTTGTCACTGCTGTGTCCTACTGGCTCACCTGCCAGTGAGGAGCCCCCAGCGGGAGGACGTAGACTAGAGCCTTATTCCTATTCCTCCCACCCAACACTCCCCTGCTGACAGGTGCTGCCCCCAGCAGGCCCGTAGGAGTATGTGCAGTGACTAATTGCAAAAACAGTGAGCGATTACTATGTAACTCAGGCAGAACTGTCTGTCACGCTGTGACACCACCCGCCCGCCACCAGAGGGCGCAGCTGTATCACACACAAAAAACACACGCACACACACACACACACACACACACACACAGTAGAAAACCTAAAAAAAAGAGACAAAAAATAAACATAAACAGGAAAAAATAAATAAATGTAACAAAGAAAAAAAAAAGTACGTAATTTATTCTAATTGTTGTTGCAATTTACGATCTGAGTTCGCTTCCCGCGTTCGCGCGTCTTACTTGTATCACCCCTCCCCGTCCGGCTTCCCTCCCACGACCACGGGCCAAGTGTCGTGTTTAGACGCTCTACGAAGCCGGATGCATCGTGGTGGATTTGAACAGCCAGACTTCCAACGGTGGTGGTCTGACACTTTTACCACCGCGCCACCCCAGCACCTTGCATTCCACCTCATAGTCTGTTCAGAGCTCTGTCGCACACAGCAGACGTCTTGGCTTCATTGTCGGCATCCTTTTCGTTGTTGGTACAGACACCGAGACACGATACACCAATTAACAATGTCTGTTCCTATTGTTAACGTCTTGACAAGCCCTGAGATGTCTCACACACACACACACACACACGCACGCACGCACGCACACACACACACACACGCTCATACACACACACACACACACACACACATGCTCATACACACACACACACACACACACACACATGCTCATGCTGTGAGACGGATGCGTGGAAGTGTCAACGCTGGCAGCGACAGTCTCTCGTGTCCCCCACTGGGAGCACTTTGGCTGGGCTGAAGAGAAGTAGGCGTAGACTGGTGTGATGGAGGAAGTTGTAATAGACTTTTTAGGAAGGGAGTTGCCACTTTTGACATTGTGAGGGCCTTGTTAGGGCCTTGGTGAAAGTGGGGGAGTGCGTAGCTCTCAAGAGGAAAGAGTCGAGGACAGTGTTCATCGACTCGTCTCGTACAGTCGCGTACGAGTCGTGTGCCGACATCCAGCTTATTTTAATGTTAAACCAAAAGCTGGATACATTTTTTTTTAAATCACACCCGTGTGAAGTGAGGGGCGCTCTTATCATCATACATCATCATGATGTAACATGTCGATTTGCTCGGACACATATGACGTAAATTCTCCATTCATTGTCAATGGGAATTTAATGTTTGTGTAAGACGAAAATCTACACTAATAGCTGAATATAGGACACACTAAAATAAATAAACTACTGTAGAACTACCCTATATTTATATTGTCCATTTTATTTTCTTGACAAGTGACAAAGCACCCATAGGTTTTTAGTTCTGCTTGGGGGGAAAACAGTGTCATCATATTAGGACTTGAAATAATAAATATGTTCATTCAGTCAGAACTATTCTGGGTTTTGTTTTAATAGTCATGATAATGAATAATGATATACTGTATTTGGTTAAGTCAAAGCTATGTTAAATCCATCTTTGCCCACTACTAGTATTTGTTACCTTCAGGTGTGCTAATACTACACAGATTAATATACATAAAACAAATAGCCTATATCTTTATAATTTTTTATATTTGAATTTATTATCAGTTATCGGTATCGGTCTTGAGAAGCAGGACACCTGAAGGTAACAAATACATGGATGTTATCAATATCGGTTAAAAAAGGTAATGGTGATGGGCCATGGTGGTCTGCTGGCCCTGCAATATGAGTACTTTTACTTGTAGTACTTTAAGTACATTTTGATGCCGATACTTTTGTACTTTTACTCAAGTACATTTTCAATTCCATACTTTTACTTGTAACGGAGTAGTTTTAAATTGCAGTATTGGTACTTTTACTTAAGTAAAACAATTGAGTACTTTTTCCACCACTGTATGCCTATCTGTTGGCCAGGTATAGTAGTGACTCATCACAACCAAAATGGTGCACCCCCCCGAATTTGCATACCAAAGGTGCGAGGTTTGCAAGCCCTATTGTCTTATTGCTATAAAATCAGTGCTAAATACAAATTCTACGTGCATAAAAAGCTTCTGACGAATGTTCGGGGCCAGTGGTTATAATGGTGGGGCCAGTGGTTATAATGGTGGGGCCAGTGATCTTAAAAATCCACTCGGTGCCAAATTTTACTTTAATGTCTACCCCTGAACAGTAGCCGGCCGAGCATGAAAGTAGCCGATCTGGTCTGGGAGAACACAGGCAGAGAGGTGGTGGTCCCTGGCCTGCCCACAGAGAGGTGGTCCCTGGCCTGCCGACAGGGGGTGTTCACAGATTAGGGTTGTTATAACGGCTACATTGAAGCGTGTGCAGTGTATTATTGTATGAAAGAAATGTGCTGCACGTGTTTCAGATACACCTCCGGCGATGTCCGGCTGTGGGACACCCTCCACTGGGACTCGGGAGCCTCCTACCTGAAGACCAACAGCCTGTCGGGGAGCAGCGAGCCGCGGCCGCACGTCAGCCACGTACAGGTCAACAGCACCGTGGCGGTGGCCGCGTATGAAGACGGTGAGTACTAGTAGCACGTCAGCCATTTTAGTCTAGTTTTTATTTGTTGACAAAATTGTCTATATTTAGTCTTAGTTTTAGTCTTCATAGCACCTTTCTGTACCTGACCAACGGGCCCAGGACACACACACACACACACACACACACGCTCTCGCTCTCGCTCTCGCTCTCTCTCTCTCTGCACCGCTCAGTTCAGACCAGACGGGTCTGATTTCTTTGTGCTGTGTGTGTATATTGTATTGTATGTAGGCTGTGTGGACCTGTGGAGCATAGAGACCATTGTATTGTATGTAGGCTGCGTGGACCTGTGGAGCATAGAGACCATTGTATTGTATGTAGGCTGCGTGGACCTGTGGAGCATAGAGACTATTGTATTGTATTGTATTGTATTGTATGTAGGCTGCGTGGACCTGTGGAGCATAGAGACCATTGTATTGTATTGTATGTAGGCTGCGTGGACCTGTGGAGCATAGAGACCATTGTATTGTATTGTATTGTATGTAGGCTGCGTGGACCTGTGGAGCATAGAGACCATTGTATTGTATTGTATTGTATGTAGGCTGCGTGGACCTGTGGAGCATAGAGACCATTGTATTGTATTGTATTGTATTGTATGTAGGCTGCGTGGACCTGTGGAGCATAGAGACCATTGTATTGTATTGTATGTAGGCTGCGTGGACCTGTGGAGCATAGAGACCATTGTATTGTATTGTATGTAGGCTGCGTGGACCTGTGGAGCATAGAGACCATTGTATTGTATGTAGGCTGCGTGGACCTGTGGAGCATAGAGACCATTGTATTGTATTGTATGTAGGCTGCGTGGACCTGTGGAGCATAGAGACCATTGTATTGTATTGTATTGTATGTAGGCTGCGTGGACCTGTGGAGCATAGAGACCATTGTATTGTATTGTATTGTATGTAGGCTGCGTGGACCTGTGGAGCATAGAGACCATTGTATTGTATTGTATTGTATTGTATGTAGGCTGCGTGGACCTGTGGAGCATAGAGACCATTGTATTGTATTGTATGTAGGCTGCGTGGACCTGTGGAGCATAGAGACCATTGTATTGTATTGTATGTAGGCTGCGTGGACCTGTGGAGCATAGAGACCATTGTATTGTATTGTATTGTATGTAGGCTGCGTGGACCTGTGGAGCATAGAGACCATTGTATTGTATTGTATTGTATTGTATGTAGGCTGCGTGGACCTGTGGAGCATAGAGACCATTGTATTGTATGTAGGCTGCGTGGACCTGTGGAGCATAGAGACCATTGTATTGTATTGTATTGTATGTAGGCTGCGTGGACCTGTGGAGCATAGAGACCATTGTATTGTATTGTATGTAGGCTGCGTGGACCTGTGGAGCATAGAGACCATTGTATTGTATTGTATTGTATGTAGGCTGCGTGGACCTGTGGAGCATAGAGACCATTGTATTGTATTGTATTGTATGTAGGCTGCGTGGACCTGTGGAGCATAGAGACCATTGTATTGTATTGTATGTAGGCTGCGTGGACCTGTGGAGCATAGAGACCATTGTATTGTATTGTATTGTATGTAGGCTGCGTGGACCTGTGGAGCATAGAGACCATTGTATTGTATGTAGGCTGCGTGGACCTGTGGAGCATAGAGACCATTGTATTGTATTGTATTGTATGTAGGCTGCGTGGACCTGTGGAGCATAGAGACCATTGTATTGTATTGTATGTAGGCTGCGTGGACCTGTGGAGCATAGAGACCATTGTATTGTATTGTATGTAGGCTGCGTGGACCTGTGGAGCATAGAGACCATTGTATTGTATTGTATTGTATGTAGGCTGCGTGGACCTGTGGAGCATAGAGACCATTGTATTGTATTGTATGTAGGCTGCGTGGACCTGTGGAGCATAGAGACCATTGTATTGTATTGTATTGTATGTAGGCTGCGTGGACCTGTGGAGCATAGAGACCATTGTATTGTATGTAGGCTGCGTGGACCTGTGGAGCATAGAGACCATTGTATTGTATTGTATTGCATGTAGGCTGCGTGGACCTGTGGAGCATAGAGACCATTGTATTGTATTGTATTGTATGTAGGCTGCGTGGACCTGTGGAGCATAGAGACCATTGTATTGTATTGTATGTAGGCTGCGTGGACCTGTGGAGCATAGAGACCATTGTATTGTATTGTATTGTATGTAGGCTGCGTGGACCTGTGGAGCATAGAGACCATTGTATTGTATTGTATTGTATTGTATGTAGGCTGCGTGGACCTGTGGAGCATAGAGACCATTGTATTGTATGTAGGCTGCGTGGACCTGTGGAGCATAGAGACCATTGTATTGTATTGTATTGTATGTAGGCTGCGTGGACCTGTGGAGCATAGAGACCATTGTATTGTATTGTATTGTATGTAGGCTGCGTGGACCTGTGGAGCATAGAGACCATTGTATTGTATTGTATTGTATGTAGGCTGCGTGGACCTGTGGAGCATAGAGACCATTGTATTGTATTGTATGTAGGCTGCGTGGACCTGTGGAGCATAGAGACCATTGTATTGTATTGTATTGTATGTAGGCTGCGTGGACCTGTGGAGCATAGAGACCATTGTATTGTATGTAGGCTGCGTGGACCTGTGGAGCATAGAGACCATTGTATTGTATTGTATTGTATGTAGGCTGCGTGGACCTGTGGAGCATAGAGACCATTGTATTGTATGTAGGCTGCGTGGACCTGTGGAGCATAGAGACCATTGTATTGTATTGTATGTAGGCTGCGTGGACCTGTGGAGCATAGAGACCATTGTATTGTATTGTATTGTATGTAGGCTGCGTGGACCTGTGGAGCATAGAGACCATTGTATTGTATTGTATTGTATGTAGGCTGCGTGGACCTGTGGAGCATAGAGACCATTGTATTGTATTGTATTGTATGTAGGCTGCGTGGACCTGTGGAGCATAGAGACCATTGTATTGTATGTAGGCTGCGTGGACCTGTGGAGCATAGAGACCATTGTATTGTATTGTATTGTATGTAGGCTGCGTGGACCTGTGGAGCATAGAGACCATTGTATTGTATTGTATTGTATGTAGGCTGCGTGGACCTGTGGAGCATAGAGACCATTGTATTGTATGTAGGCTGCGTGGACCTGTGGAGCATAGAGACCATTGTATTGTATTGTATGTAGTCTGCGTTGACCTGTGGAGCTTAGAGACCATTGTATTGCATTGTAATGTATGTAGGCTGCGTGGACCTGTGGAGCATAGAGACCATTGTATTGTATTGTATTGTATGTAGGCTGCGTGGACCTGTGGAGCATAGAGACCATTGTATTGTATTGTATTGTATGTAGGCTGCGTGGACCTGTGGAGCATAGAGACCATTGTATTGTATTGTATGTAGGCTGCGTGGACCTGTGGAGCATAGAGACCATTGTATTGTATTGTATTGTATGTAGGCTGCGTGGACCTGTGGAGCATAGAGACCATTGTATTGTATTGTATGTAGGCTGCGTGGACCTGTGGAGCATAGAGACCATTGTATTGTATTGTATGTAGGCTGCGTGGACCTGTGGAGCATAGAGACCATTGTATTGTATTGTATGTAGGCTGCGTGGACCTGTGGAGCATAGAGACCATTGTATTGTATTGTATTGTATGTAGGCTGCGTGGACCTGTGGAGCATAGAGACCATTGTATTGTATTGTATTGTATGTAGGCTGCGTGGACCTGTGGAGCATAGAGACCATTGTATTGTATTGTATTGTACTAGAATTTCGCGGGCCTTCGGCCCGCTCATCCTAACGCGATGCGTCGCAAATGGGAAGAAGGCAATGGCAACCCATGAAGTTTTCATTTATGCATTTGCTTGGAAAGCGCAAAGTTGCCAAGCTGGCTGAGTGGCCCTGTTTGGTTTTGTGTATGTGCGTATGAAAGCGAGCATGGCAAGGCGCAGGAACAGTATACTGTACTGTACTGTACTGTAAGTGTTTGTACTGTACTGTAGTCATGTGTACTGTACTGTACTGTTCTCTGTACTGTTGTATTAGTGTTTTTTTATTATTATTATTATTACATGGATTAATATTCTGATGTACTGTACTGTACTGTTCTCTGTACTGTTGATATTATAGTTAGTAGTGTTGTGTTATTATTTATTATTATTATTATTATTACATGGATTAATATTCTGATGTGAGCTTTCTTTCTGTACTGTACTGTACTCATGTGTACTGTAGTGTTCGCTGTATTGTTGATATTATTGTTGTTATTAGTGTAGTGTTGTTATTTATTATTATTATTATGATTGAAAGAGAGCATGGCAAGGCGCAGGAACAGTATACTGTACTGTACTGTACTCATGTGTACTGTACTGTTCTCTGTACTGTTATTAGTGTTGTGTGCTTATTTATTGTTATTATTATTATTACATGGATTAATATTCTGATGTGCTGTACTGTTCTCTGTACTGTTGATATTATAGTTATTAGTGTTGTGTTATTATGTTTTATTATTATGATTATTATTACATGGATTAATATTCTGATGTGAGCTTTCTTTCTGTACTGTACTCATGTGTACTGTACTGTGCTGTACTGTTGTTATGATTAGTGTAGTGTTCTAATTGTGTATTATTATTATTATTATTAGCGTTTTGTGGCGTGTGTGTGTGTGTGTGTGTGCCATTTCAGCTGCATCGCGAGGCGATCCAAAATCCCCCCCCCGCGCACGCACGCACGCACACACCACACACACACACGTGTCTGCAGTGACACTGCGTTGTACACAGCTGTTCTATTTCAGCCTTACTGACTGCCAGAGTCAGTGCTTAACACTGGACGCCAATCATCCAGTGTTAAGCAGTCATCCAGGATTCATAGAACCATAGTTACATACGTGACTTACGTGTTGTGTTGCAGCGCGTTGTTGCTGCGTGTAGTGTTGTTGTTGTTATCCATATATATGCGCGTCGGTTCGTCCCGATTGTAGCACGCCAGGTGTCGACGCGGTCGTGTTTGCATGAGTGTAACTGTGTATGTAATCGCGGCGCTCTCCATCCAAGTTAGAATCAGTGTAGAACCTGTGTTGTTGTTCTTCGTCTTCTTCTACTTTTGGTTTCCGGCAGGCTGTACACTGTGTGTGTGTGTGTGTGTGTGCGCGCGCACGCACGTGTGTGCGTGTGTGTGTGTGTGTGTGTGTGCGTGTGTGTGTGTGTACCGTGTAACTTCCGGTATTGTTTCCGGAAGTGTGAAAGGTAACACGAAACACACGTGGGTCACGTGGTGGGGTTTTGAGCCATTGGGAAGGGCTGATGTAGTGTTGCCAGGTCCACGTATTGTAAGCGAGTGGTAGTGTGTGAAAGTATAGGCTGTAGGCTGTAGGAAGTCAGGGTTTGCGGCCTTGTTTACATAGACGTGGCAACAATGTTTGACAATGTTGGCGGCGCAGCCAATGAAAAGAGTGGAATCACGGGATGCAGTGTTGCCAGGTCCGCGAATTGTAAGGGAGTTGTAAGTAGCGTGTTGAATGGCATTTTTTCTGGGCTTGTTTTCATAGACGTGGCAACAAATTAGGCGGGGGTGTCGGTGCTTGTGGCGTGTTTGTGTTTATTATTTATATTGATATTGTTTGCGAGTGTGGACGGGAGCCGGCTTTAGTGGCAGTGCAATGACAATTTTTACGCGCGTGATGTGGAGTGTGGCCGTGCTGCGCGACATGAGGAGATAGCCATGGGTCGACGCGGAGGGTAAGTCTGTGACGTGTTAGTGTGTTTAGTGGGTTATTGCAGTGTGTCAGACACTCTTGGAGTGACGTAGTAGCTGGTGCCTTTTGTTCCTGTGCGGCGCACAGCGTTTTGGGCACACCTTTTCAATTGTATAATAGATTGTATGTAGGCTGCGTGGACCTGTGGAGCATAGAGACCATTGTATTGTATGTAGGCTGCGTGGACCTGTGGAGCATAGAGACCATTGTATTGTATTGTATTGTATGTAGGCTGCGTGGAGCATAGAGACCATTGTATTGTATTGTATGTAGGCTGCGTGGACCTGTGGAGCATAGAGACCATTGTATTGTATTGTATTGTATGTAGGCTGCGTGGACCTGTGGAGCATAGAGACCATTGTATTGTATTGTATTGTATGTAGGCTGCGTGGACCTGTGGAGCATAGAGACCATTGTATTGTATTGTATTGTATCAATTTGTATGTAGGCTGCGTGGACCTGTGGAGCATAGAGACCATTGTATTGTATGTAGGCTGCGTGGACCTGTGGAGCATAGAGACCATTGTATTGTATTGTATTGTATGTAGGCTGCGTGGACCTGTGGAGCATAGAGACCATTGTATTGTATTGTATCTGTATGTAGGCTGCGTGGACCTGTGGAGCATAGAGACTATTGTATTGTATGTAGGCTGCGTGGACCTGTGGAGCATAGAGACCATTGTATTGTATGTAGGCTGCGTGGACCTGTGGAGCATAGAGACCATTGTATTGTATTGTATTGTATTGTATGTAGGCTGCGTGGACCTGTGGAGCATAGAGACCATTGTATTGTATGTAGGCTGCGTGGACCTGTGGAGCATAGAGACCATTGTATTGTATTGTATTGTATGTAGGCTGCGTGGACCTGTGGAGCATAGAGACCATTGTATTGTATTGTATTGTATTGTATGTAGGCTGCGTGGACCTGTGGAGCATAGAGACCATTGTATTGTATGTAGGCTGCGTGGACCTGTGGAGCATAGAGACCATTGTATTGTATTGTATTGTATGTAGGCTGCGTGGACCTGTGGAGCATAGAGACCATTGTATTGTATTGTATTGTATCTGTATGTAGGCTGCGTGGACCTGTGGAGCATAGAGACTATTGTATTGTATGTAGGCTGCGTGGACCTGTGGAGCATAGAGACCATTGTATTGTATGTAGGCTGTGTGGACCTGTGGAGCATAGAGACCATTTTATTGTATTGTATGTAGGCTGCGTGGACCTGTGGAGCATAGAGACCATTGTATTGTATTGTATTGTATGTAGGCTGTGTGGACCTGTGGAGCATAGAGACCATTGTATTGTATTGTATGTAGGCTGCGTGGACCTGTGGAGCATAGAGACCATTGTATTGTATTGTATGTAGGCTGCGTGGACCTGTGGAGCATAGAGACCATTGTATTGTATTGTATTGTATGTAGGCTGCGTGGACCTGTGGAGCATAGAGACCATTGTATTGTATTGTATTGTATGTAGGCTGCGTGGACCTGTGGAGCATAGAGACCATTGTATTGTATGTAGGCTGCGTGGAACTGTTGAGCATAGAGACCATTGTATTGTATTGTATGTAGGCTGCGTGGACCTGTTGAGCATAGAGACCATTGTATTGTATTGTATGTAGGCTGCGTGGACCTGTGGAACATAGAGACCATTGTATTGTATTGTATTGTATGTAGGCTGCGTGGACCTGTGGAGCATAGAGACCATTGTATTGTATTGTATTGTATGTAGGCTGCGTGGACCTGTGGAGCATAGAGACCATTGTATTGTATTGTATGTAGGCTGCGTGGACCTGTGGAGCATAGAGACCATTGTATTGTATTGTATGTAGGCTGCGTGGACCTGTGGAGCATAGAGACCATTGTATTGTATTGTATGTAGGCTGCGTGGACCTGTGGAGCATAGAGACCATTGTATTGTATTGTATGTAGGCTGCGTGGACCTGTGGAGCATAGAGACCATTGTATTGTATTGTATGTAGGCTGCGTGGACCTGTGGAGCATAGAGACCATTGTATTGTATTGTATTGTATTGTATGTAGGCTGCGTGGACCTGTGGAGCATAGAGACCGGTGGGCAGCCCATCCACCACTACCAGAGCCCGGGCAGCATCCAGGCTCTGGCCCTCAGCCCAGACGCTCCCTCTCTGCTCTCTGCCCACGGGCCAGATGTTCGCTTGGACTGCCCTGACGATCATGGATACTGGAGGACCCTCTGCCAGACCCGTTTACCCAAGGCTGTAAGTGTAGCCTGTAATTCCATGTGTCAGTGCTCAGTCTAGACTCTAGTCGCTATGCATTGTATGTCTCTGATGCCAGGTTCAAAGAGACTTATGGAAATCATGGTTCATTTGCCATTCGGTAAATGTGCGTTTATAATAGTGCCATTAAAGGAGAATTCCATCCATGCTATTCTGACTGAATTATTTTCTTCCCCACCACTCTGTGTGTGTGTGTGTGTGTGTGTGTGTGTGTGTGTGCCGTTGTGGCAGGTGGAGAGCAGCGTGATGGTGCCGGGCAGGGGTCAGCAGAGCCCGCTGGCGGTCGTGGCCGCCGGGGACAGCGTTTACCTGCTGCGTCCGGCCGCGGGGGGCGACGACGAGGAGCCGCCGCGGACGCTGCACTCGGTGTACGGCCACCCGGTCACCTGTCTGGACGCGTCCGGCTCCCGCGCCGCGCTGGGCTTGAAGAGCGGCGGCTGGGCCATGCACGACGGAGGCAACAAGGTACGTGTTATTATGACTCGAGTGTAAAAAGTGACCCAAGTGCACACAGCGAGGAAGAGGTGAAAGGAGATTTGGGCGGGAACCCCTGTTGGTGTTTTAAACATTATGTTATAATGTGAGTGTGGAAATATAGTGGCCCTCTGGAGTGCCCTCAACGCGTCGCAGCGCGTTGTGAGCTTGTAGATCGGCTAATTTCAGCATGCAACCAAGTGTAAAATGACTTATACTGGATCTCTTGTCCACTAGTCCCTTCCTAACATTTAGTCCAGTTTTTATTTGTTGACGAAATCGTCAGTATATTTAGTCTTAGTTTCAGTCATCATAGCTTAGTTTTCATGTAGTTTCCATTTAGTTTTTGTCAGTGAAAAAAAGGTAGTCGACGAACATTTTTCGTCTTAGTTTTAGTCGACGAAAACAACACGGTATTGTTGTCTCGGGTAGACTCCTCGTAATGTGGGTCCAATCCAAGAGGTTTTCACACAGAACATAAAGGACCAGAGGCGTATCTACAATAAGGCGAGGGCAGAACATAAAGGACCAGAGGCGTATCTACAATAAGGCGAGGGCAGAACATAAAGGACCAGAGGCGTATCTACAATAAGGCGACAATAAGGCGAGGGCAGAACATAAAGGACCAGAGGCGTATCTACAATAAGGCGAGGGCAGGCGTCCGCCTGTCCAAATGCATTTCTGGCCTGGCCAAAATCCATACAATGAGGGAAAAAAAGAGGACAAAAACAAGACCTGAGGACTATTAGTGGACAGCTGATTGGCCGTTGCGGTAGAGCGCGACCCTCAATCACCCATTGGAATGTAAATGCATGCTTTTCAGCCTTTGTATCCTACTCGTCTGGCAGGTCTTTGAAAACCTTTAGTGCTACGATTGTGCGCACAATTAACACATCTTGTCTGCCCAAAACGTAATTCCTGGATACGCCACTGTAAAGGACAGATGGAAAGGTTTTGTTTCATAGGAAAACATTATTTGAATATCATGGCACTCAACATTCAGATATTTGGGTCTGGCATTATCTTGCCAATTTGTGTACCACAATTTAGTCTACGTTGTTGTTGTTGTTGTATGTTGTATGTCTGTGCTAATGGAATTGATGGAACCGTATCAAGGACTCTTGGGTTTGCCAGGGACTTGACATGGCGGGGAAGCCAAATCTCACCATTTGGAAGGTACAAGTTATAGGCCAGTCAGCATTGAGCGCTGGGCAATGTGCTGTTGCTCCGTTCGCAATAATATCAACTAATATCTAGGAGTGCAACAGTTAAAGGAGAATTCCATACTAGAAGGCTTTCTTACCTTTAATTGTGGGTGGCTGTGGCTCAGGAGGTAGAGCAAGTCGTCCAATGATCCCTGGGTCGGCGGTTCGAATCCCGGCTCCTCCTGTCCACATGTCGAAGTGTCCTTGGGCAAAGACACCGAACCCTACATTTCCTCCAATGAGTCGGTCGGTGTGAGATCAGCTTGCCACCGTTGGTGTGTGAATGTGGGAAGTGAGGACGCTGGCGTCGACTGTTTGCCGCTTCACCTCCCAATGTATGAATGAATGAACCATTGTAAAGCGCTTTGAGCACTTGGAAAAGCGCTATAAAAATGCAATTCATTATTATTATTATTATTATTTGTAGTTGTTACGTCCCCACCAAAGAGGTCCAGGTGTTGTTTTGTGCAAAAGCGCATTATTGGCTATTTCCCCTACCATAAGCCCTCAATGAATTGCATTGAATTGCATTGAATTGCATTTAATTGAATGGGGCATTGGGGTGTTGTGCTAATTCGCTTATTTCCATCGCTCAAATATATCGTCTCTTCATAATGTAAATAGTATCCCAAGTGGCCCTTGTAGATTGCTATTTTTGCACAACACTGTTGTACAACATATACAATGGGGCTTAATCAATTGAATTCATTATTAAAAAAATATCTCACACTATACTTGCCCTCTATAACTACAATTACAAAATAAAAACACCATCAATATTTTCTTTCTTTCGTAAAAGGAGAATCTTCCACTCAATAGGAACTGCTCCTGTTGCAAGTTGATGATGTCATATGTCCATGTGTGGTCCAGCCCGATGGAATGCATGTGCTGATACAAAACAACTTAATACTTCATAAAGTTAATATGAGCATCAAAGCAATATTTTAATACTTTTTTATTAGCACGTGCATTCCATACATTCCATAGGGCTGGACCACACATGGACATATGACATCATCAACGTGCAACAGGAGCAGTTCCTATAGAGGGTGTGCGCATGCATAAAGTGAATGGCAGATCGAGTGGCAAAGTGAGTGACAAAGTGAATTTAATGTTGTTTAAAGTCATTTCATGCAATGAAATATGACTTTTCTGTTTGGATGTATGGGCTGTCAAGGACGGAAAGTAGTTTTTTGCCACACATTACGCATTCCCGCATAACTTCCTGGTATGATGATGATGTCACACGCATACCCTCTATTGAGTGAAAGATTCTCTATTTCTGAAAGAAATAAAATACTTAAGGTGTGGTCATGTGGTTATCTTCAGTGTATAACTCTCAGTGGAGTAACTATCCTCTGTCTCATGCCTCCTAGAGCATAAATATAGGACACCTGTAGGGGATACTGCAGGTCTGGAGTTGAAGTAGCTTAAATAGTACAAGTCCTCCTGGGCCCTGTCTCTATTTACTGCAGCACTTAGTGTTCTTTTCATCTCCACTCTTGAGTCTTAATTCCCAGAGCGGCTTCTGCTTGCTTCTAATAATTGTTGTTGTAATGTTTCTATAAGGACCACGTGTGCTTAAACTGGGACTCGTGCCTTTTATTTGGAAAGTACAAATACCCAGAAGACAAAGCAATGAGTCAGGAATCGGGGGGGGAGCTTCTATTCCGTTCTTTTCAATGCCGTCATGATCAAGGTTGAACGCTTTATGGAAGAGAGGTGCTTTTGTGATGAAAAGCGATGTCACAAATGGCTACTTGAACCTTCATTTGCGTCCAAAGATTTGTTTTGTTTCGTTGTTTTGTTTTGGGGGTGGGGTGGGGTGGGGTGGGGGCTCCCTCAGTTATTGCCAATGTGGTTTAGGAGTGGGGGGCCGTGAAGCAAGACCTGCCCTGCTGTTCTCGTTAGGAGAGTTAAAACAAAAAAATAACGGGTTGGGCTCCTTTTTTTGTGAGTCAAATTAACCCAGTGTATCGTACTGTGCTCCTCCTGTGAGGGACAGGTCTTTACTGTGTTCCTCCTGTGAGGGACAGGTCTTTACTGTGTTCCTCCTGTGAGGGACAGGTCTGTGTCCCTCCTGTGAGGGACAGGTCTGTGTTCCTCCTGTGAGGGACAGGTCTGTGTTCCTCCTGTGAGGGACATGTCTGTGTCCCTCCTGTGAGGGACAGGTCTTTACTGTGTTCCTCCTGTGAGGGACAGGTCTGTGTCCCTCCTGTGAGGGACAGGTCTGTGTTCCTCCTGTGAGGGACAGGTCTGTGTTCCTCCTGTGAGGGACAGGTCTGTGTTCCTCCTGTGAGGGACAGGTCTGTGTTCCTCCTGTGAGGGACAGGTCTGTGTTCCTCCTGTGAGGGACAGGTCTTTACTGTGTTCCTCCTGTGAGGGACAGGTCTTTACTGTGTTCCTCCTGTGAGGGACAGGTCTTTACTGTGTTCCTCCTGTGAGGGACAGGTCTTTACTGTGTTCCTCCTGTGAGGGACAGGTCTGTGTTCCTCCTGTGAGGGACAGGTCTGTGTCCCTCCTGTGAGGGACAGGTCTTTACTGTGTTCCTCCTGTGAGGGACAGGTCTTTACTGTGTTCCTCCTGTGAGGGACAGGTCTTTACTGTGTTCCTCCTGTGAGGGACAGGTCTTTACTGTGTTCCTCCTGTGAGGGACAGGTCTGTTTTCCTCCTGTGAGGGACAGGTCTGTGTTCCTCCTGTGAGGGACAGGTCTGTGTTCCTCCTGTGAGGGACAGGTCTGTGTCCCTCCTGTGAGGGACAGGTCTTTACTGTGTTCCTCATGTGAGGGACAGGTCTTTACTGTGTTCCTCCTGTGAGGGACAGGTCTTTACTGTGTTCCTCCTGTGAGGGACAGGTCTGTGTCCCTCCTGTGAGGGACAGGTCTGTGTCCCTCCTGTGAGGGACAGGTCTGTGTCCCTCCTGTGAGGGACAGGTCTGTGTCCCTCCTGTGAGGGACAGGTCTGTGTCCCTCCTGTGAGGGACAGGTCTGTGTTCCTCCTGTGAGGGACAGGTCTGTGTTCCTCCTGTGAGGGACAGGTCTGTGTTCCTCCTGTGAGGGACAGGTCTTTACTGTGTTCCTCCTGTGAGGGACAGGTCTTTACTGTGTTCCTCCTGTGAGGGACAGGTCTTTACTGTGTTCCTCCTGTGAGGGACAGGTCTTTACTGTGTTCCTCCTGTGAGGGACAGGTCTGTGTTCCTCCTGTGAGGGACAGGTCTGTGTTCCTCCTGTGAGGGACATGTCTGTGTCCCTCCTGTGAGGGACATGTCTGTGTCCCTCCTGTGAGGGACAGGTCTTTACTGTGTTCCTCCTGTGAGGGACAGGTCTGTGTTCCTCCTGTGAGGGACAGGTCTGTGTTCCTCCTGTGAGGGACAGGTCTTTACTGTGTTCCTCCTGTGAGGGACAGGTCTTTACTGTGTTCCTCCTGTGAGGGACAGGTCTTTACTGTGTTCCTCCTGTGAGGGACAGGTCTGTGTTCCTCCTGTGAGGGACAGGTCTGTGTTCCTCCTGTGAGGGACATGTCTGTGTCCCTCCTGTGAGGGACAGGTCTTTACTGTGTTCCTCCTGTGAGGGACAGGTCTGTGTTCCTCCTGTGAGGGACAGGTCTGTGTTCCTCCTGTGAGGGACAGGTCTGTGTTCCTCCTGTGAGGGACAGGTCTTTACTGTGTTCCTCCTGTGAGGGACAGGTCTTTACTGTGTTCCTCCTGTGAGGGACAGGTCTTTACTGTGTTCCTCCTGAGAGGGAAAGGTCTTTACTGTGTTCCTCCTGTGAGGGACAGGTCTTTACTGTGTTCCTCCTGTGAGGAACAGGTCTTTACTGTGTTCCTCCTGTGAGGGACAGGTCTTTACTGTGTTCCTCCTGTGAGGGACAGGTCTTTACTGTGTTCCTCCTGTGAGGGACAGGTCTGTGTCCCTCCTGTGAGGGACAGGTCTGTGTTCCTCCTGTGAGGGACAGGTGTTTGTTCCTCCTGTGAGGGACAGGTCTGTGTTCCTCCTGTGAGGGACAGGTCTGTGTTCCTCCTGTGAGGGACAGGTCTTTACTGTGCTCCTCCTGCGAGGGACAGGTCTTTACTGTGCTCCTCCTGCGAGGGACAGGTCTTTACTGTGCTCCTCCTGTGAGGGACAGGTCTTTACTGTGCTCCTCCTGTGAGGGACAGGTCTGTGTTCCTCCTGTGAGGGACAGGTCTTTACTGTGCTCCTCCTGTGAGGGACAGGTCTTTACTGTGCTCCTCCTGTGAGGGACAGGTCTTTACTGTGCTCCTCCTGTGAGGGACAGGTCTTTACTGTGCTCCTCCTGTGAGGGACAGGTCTGTGTTCCTCCTGTGAGGGACAGGTCTGTGTTCCTCCTGTGAGGGACAGGTCTGTGTCCCTCCTGTGAGGGACAGGTCTGTGTTCCTCCTGTGAGGGACAGGTCTTGTCTGTGTTCCTCCTGTGAGGGACAGGTCTTTACTGTGCTCCTCCTGTGAGGGACAGGTCTTTACTGTGCTCCTCCTGTGAGGGACAGGTCTTTACTGTGCTCCTCCTGTGAGGGACAGGTCTGTGTTCCTCCTGTGAGGGACAGGTCTGTGTTCCTCCTGTGAGGGACAGGTCTGTGTCCCTCCTGTGAGGGACAGGTCTTTACTGTGTTCCTCCTGTGAGGGACAGGTCTGTGTCCCTCCTGTGAGGGACAGGTCTGTGTCCCTCCTGTGAGGGACAGGTCTTTACTGTGTTCCTCCTGTGAGGGACAGGTCTTTACTGTGTTCCTCCTGTGAGGGACAGGTCTGTGTTCCTCCTGTGAGGGACAGGTCTTTACTGTGTTCCTCCTGTGAGGGACAGGTCTGTGTTCCTCCTGTGAGGGACAGGTCTTTACTGTGTTCCTCTTGTGAGGGACAGGTCTTTACTGTGCTCCTCCTGTGAGGGACAGGTCTTTACTGTGCTCCTCCTGTGAGGGACAGGTCTTTACTGTGTTCCTCCTGTGAGGGACAGGTCTGTGTTCCTGCTGTGAGGGACAGGTCTGTGTCCCTCCTGTGAGGGACAGGTCTGTGTTCCTCCTGTGAGGGACAGGTCTGTGTTCCTCCTGTGAGGGACAGGTCTTTACTGTGTTCCTCCTGTGAGGGACAGGTCTTTACTGTGCTCCTCCTGTGAGGGACAGGTCTTTACTGTGTTCCTCCTGTGAGGGACAGGTCTTTACTGTGTTCCTCCTGTGAGGGACAGGTCTGTGTTCCTCCTGTGAGGGACAGGTCTTTACTGTGCTCCTCCTGTGAGGGACAGGTCTGTGTTCCTCCTGTGAGGGACAGGTCTTTACTGTGCTCCTCCTGTGAGGGACAGGTCTTTGGCAGCGCTCCTTACATGACATCATCCCTTGTTAGCGCAGCATGACTCTCTCACACACAGCATTAACTGCAGTGGACTGCCATAGCAGCAGCACCAAAGCGCCACATAGTGGACGGAGGGGAGCATAGCACTTAGGAAGATGTATGTGTCGTGGGAAGATAGTCAGTGTGTCACTGTGATATGTGGAGCACTGTTGTTTTGGCTGCAAATTTCTATTGTAGTTTTAGTCATGGTCTCTTGAATAGTTTTCATTTAGTTTTAGTCAAACCGAAATGTTTTAGTGTTAGAGTCTAGTTTTAGTCGACTAAATATCATAAGATTTTAGTCGACTAAATCTACAGGTGATTTGGTCTACTAAAATGTGTTCTGGCGGGCCTTGATGCCATCGTAATGGCTGATTTTTACACTTGCTGAAAATAGCAGATCTACGAGCTTGTTGACAAAATCGACAGTATATTTAGTCATAGTTTATATTTAGTTTTTATGTCGTTTTTTTGTCAGTGAAAAAGGTAGTCGACGAACATTTTTCGTCATAGTATTAGTCAACGAAAACAACACTGTATGGAGGTGAAAAATGCATTGTCCTGTCGGATAAAACCGTCATCTGATGAGTCAATAGAACTTAGTTGGTGGTATCACATTTTCATAATAATAATAATAATATCTGGGATTTATATAGCGCTTTTCATGACACTCAAAGACGCTTTACATGTGTTGGGGCCAGGGGGGGAACAACAACTTTATTAGAAAAAACAATTATAAGAATAAAACCAATAAAACAGTGCATATAACAAGTTTTAAAAACACATCAGCTTGGAAATGCGATTGTGAACAGGTGGGTTTTCAGTGCAGATTTGAAGGTGGGAAGTGAGGGGGCATCTCGGATGTGTTTGGGGAGAGCGTTCCAGAGGGTAGGGGGTCCCTGGAACAACATATTTTCAGACGGGGGTCGGCAGCCAATTACTTATATTTTTGGGGGTTCTTGACATGAAATATTGAGCACCACTGATACAGAAACATGAGGTATTTCAGAAAACCGTCAGGATTTAGAAGACTTTTTTTTTTTTTTTTTTCGACGTCAGGCCTAAATGGGTTAACCTCATTCTGAAATACATTCTAGTTTCTTGTAGACTCTTATTTTCTTATCACGTACCAGTCTTTAACTTACTGTGTGCGTGCGCGCGTGCACGTACCAGTCTTTAACTTACTGTGTGCGTGCGCGCGTGCGTTTATTTATTTAGCACACAGTTACAAAAAATAGACAATACAACATATCAATGAACAAAACAATACTGTGCAAGGAAAGGAAGAAGCCGGCTGGCTTATTTGGAATCCTTTCCTGTATGGAAGAGGTCATTAATTAATAAGATTAAGAGTTCAATAAGAACAATACAAAAGTCTACAAATTAAATTAAATTGCCCAAGGAACGTGAGGCAACACTATCTCCAGTTGTATTACTGAGGTGGGCACACTGGGTACAACACCATCTCTAGTTGTATTACTGAGGTGGACAGACTGGGTACAACACCATCTCTAGTTGTATTACTGAGGTGGACAGACTGGGTACAACACCATCTCTAGTTGTATTACTGAGGTGGGCACACTGGGTACAACACCATCTCTAGTTGTATTACTGAGGTGGGCACACTGGGTACAACACCATCTCTAGTTGTATTACTGAGGTGGACAGACTGGGTACAACACCATCTCTAGTTGTATTACTGAGGTGGGCACACTGGGTACAACACCATCTCTAGTTGTATTACTGAGGTGGGTACAACACCATCTCTAGTTGTATTACTGAGGTGGGCACACTGGGTACAACACCATCTCTAGTTGTATTACTGAGGTGGACAGACTGGGTACAACACCATCTCTAGTTGTATTACTGAGGTGGACACACTGGGTACAACACCATCTCTAGTTGTATTACTGAGGTGGACACACTGGGTACAACACCATCTCTAGTTGTATTACTGAGGTGGACACACTGGGTACAACACCATCTCTAGTTGTATTACTGAGGTGGGTACACTGGGTACAACACCATCTCTAGTTGTATTACTGAGGTGGACACACTGGGTACAACACCATCTCTAGTTGTATTACTGAGGTGGGCACACTGGGTACAACACCATCTCTAGTTGTATTACTGAGGTGGACACACTGGGTACAACACCATCTCTAGTTGTATTACTGAGGTGGACACACTGGGTACAACACCATCTCTAGTTGTATTACTGAGGTGGACACACTGGGTACAACACCATCTCTAGTTGTATTACTGAGGTGGACACACTGGGTACAACACCATCTCTAGTTGTATTACTGAGGTGGACACACTGGGTACAACACCATCTCTAGTTGTATTACTGAGGTGGGCACACTGGGTACAACACCATCTCTAGTTGTATTACTGAGGTGGGCACACTGGGTACAACACCATCTCTAGTTGTATTACTGAGGTGGACACACTGGGTACAACACCATCTCTAGTTGTATTACTGAGGTGGACACACTGGGTACAACACCATCTCTAGTTGTATTACTGAGGTGGACACACTGGGTACAACACCATCTCTAGTTGTATTACTGAGGTGGACACACTGGGTACAACACCATCTCTAGTTGTATTACTGAGGTGGACACACTGGGTACAACACCATCTCTAGTTGTATTACTGAGGTGGACACACTGGGTACAACACCATCTCTAGTTG